>NC_136631.1:16125030-16302530 GCF_933228915.1 Telmatherina bonti | reverse complement strand
AGGTCCACGGGCCTGCCAGTCTCAATGGCATTGTGTTACCCTCGGGCACGCAGCCGGCCTCCCTAAATACTCTTTTGTTTTGGGAGGATAACAAAGCAGTGACCAAGCCACTGGTATGGCACACGCACAGCCACTCATCCCCCTGGTCTATGACCCAAACAGGTGGATTGGAGGGAAGAACTGGTGAAGGCGGGTGGATGAGAAGGGAGGGAGGGAAGGGGAGAGGTTGCATCTGTCCCCCACACTCAACGACTCCCTGGGTCATTCATTGCTCCATATGCTCCCAGGAGAGAAGGAGTCATGCATGCAAACCCAGACTAACAGGTGGAGGGGGCACAAGGAGAGAGGATTAGGAGAGGTAAAACTGATCAGAGGAGGATTTTCAAACTGTCAAATTAGCTGTATGAGAAGAAAGAGAGAGATTTGACTGTGCCCGGAAGATTTCACTTAGAAGAGATTGTTAACCCGAAAGCCATGTGAAGTGTTTGGGCGTCATCATGTGAAGTGTTTTTGTCTGTTGTCAGATTGGCTCTCAGACCCCGGGGCGTCATGTCTTCAACAGACAACTGTTGCTGTGTTTGTGTGTTCATGTTGCTGGCTCTGTTCTCCCGCCAGATAATTATTTGTGTTGGGTAATATGAGGCTCATATAAAAACTAAACACAAAAGTCTTTTTCTGAATAAACCCATGTTCACTTTACAAAACATGATGGCAGCCATCTGCAAGAACAAACTAATGGGTATACCTATAACGTGACTATTTCTGTGAAGAAACTGGAAAGATTATGTCTAGGAAAAGTTATTATTATCATCTACAAAAGACAAGATTTTGGTGTAAATAAAAGTTTTATTAGGACCTCGTTTTTATCACAGATAGAAGTCTGGCCTTTTCAACAAACTTAATAAATGATCAAAAGTTGACTAAATTCAGATGGTTTTGATTGCAATTAGACATTCCTGAAATCCTCCAGCAGCCACAGCACAAACACACGATCATATTGGGGTTGAATAATGGCTGATTAGCAGCACCTGGATGCCACTCATCCTGTTTTGAAGCTGTAAGAATCGTCACATTTTTCACTGCTCGCTTCTGCATTTTGCCTGTCTTGACTAAAAGTAATATGGCACATGATTATCATATGAGGTTGTGCTTTCCTAATATAAAGACCTGCTGACCTCTGTTACTTTTGTCACATCATAACTTTAGATTAGTTCTATTTTTCCAAAATTTCTTCTCATGATTGTGCCTTTCCATCCTTTCTGCTTATATTAAAATACAGAACCTGTGTTTATGAGATTTCTTTCTAAAGCAGTGTTCCATTAAAATGAGCAGAGCTGTTTGTGGGATGTGAAATCTTAAATTGCAATACAGCATCTGTATTCAGTACTTAATGTTGTACTGATTGGCTTTTAACAGAATTGGGATTTGTGAACCTTATTTGACTCAAATAACCTGAGGATGACTTTCTCAGGTGTTCAGACGAATGAAAGTCTTTGCAGTAAAAAAAGTTTCATATTCTGTGCTGCGCGTAGAAAAGAGGCTCAGTCATGTGGATGTGCTGCTCCCAGAAGTTGAAGTATGTTTTGAACTTTTGTGCGACAGAGACGGCTGCTTTCATGTATTCAGGGCACGTTAGATAAAAGCACACACACACTTGCCGGCCGTGAATTCAAAAGGCTTAGCTTTTTGTGCAATGGCACCCCTGAAACAGTTCATTGATGTATAACACTCAATGAAATATTGAAATAAGCAAAGAAGAATTCTGCTTCTGGGGCTGATTTGCCTTTCCTCCATCTCTGCGTGCTGACTAACAGTTGTCCATCTGATGGCGGTGTGTGGTTTGTTAGTGCTGGTAGAGTGGGTGAACACGCTCTCATCTATTAGATGCAGCTACTGGTAATTTATTTTATTTAGGTTCTTTCTGTATCTCTGGAGAATGATGTTTGCCAGAGCTTAGCTCTAAGAGAAACGTCATCACATGTACCTGTGTTAATTGTTGTTGTAATATGGAGTCTCGTGGGTATAATGTGAGGAAGTGCAGATGCTTTGCATTTAACAAATGTCTCAGATAAACTGCTGTTGTGTTCTGCTGCTAGTGCAGAATTACTCTGCAACAAAGCTTGTCTTTTGTGCAGTAATTTATTGGCGTTCCTGAATCATTGGGGTTTGGCATTAACATAAAGTTAATAAACAATATTTACTTTTTTTTTTTTTCATCATATGTTTTTGTATTGGGTTTTTGTGCAGCCTGTGGTGGGAGCACTTAGAGAATGAAGAGAAATTGGCTCCGTTCACCATGAAGTCATTAAATTTGCAAGCTATTTGTGATCAAAAGGTACGTTTGAGGCCATTAAATGTTTAGTTTGATCACGGCTTGCTTGTAATGTCAAATGTCAGTCGTTCCTGCTATTTCTTCCCATTGCAGTTGGAGCTAAGCATCACACAAAAGGCCATGTAAAAAGCTTGTGATGTCAGTGTTTTCTACCACTGCTAAAGATCATTTTACTGTTTTGTTTCTGGCTTAAACTGAATGGATGGAGTTCATTTAGGTATTAGTCTATGTTGTGTCTCTGATATTTTCAATTTTATTTGCCAATCAGAAATATTTTAATGCTATAAATTTCACTTTTAGGAAGCACCAGCTGAAAGATTTATTAGTTAAAGGAAGTTTCAGTCATGTCAGCACAGAACCATCTCATGTGATTCTCATGACAACTTCATCTGAAGAAGGCTGTGAAGTAGAAAAAAAATCATTTTCATTTACAGGAATATATTTTCACTGTATAAATCTGTTGGTGAATAGAGACTGTCTACACTGGCTGATATGTTTCCTGTACGTTAAACTAACATGTCATTTATGTTTAACAGGAACAAATTGTATATGTGACCTGTTGGACTTCAGCAGTATTAATGACCATTTGCCATTACTTAGAGCTGATTACACATTAAATATTTCAGCACTTTAGTCTTTACTATGCTGCAGGGTGTATAACATCACCATCAGGCTGCATAATCCACTATGAAAACATTTTTTTTTTGTTTAACCTTCAGATTTACAACAAAACTGAATCATCTGCTATATCATACCAGGAGAAAAGTGTGAATAATTACAGAAATGAAGCATTTCTATTGACTATTTCTTTATATTAAATTCAATTGTCATTTTCCATACTGACGTCTGAATGTAGTCAAAACATATTTTTGAGCAAAAAAACAGACGGCTTCTGTCCAGCTTTAACTAGGTGAGCTTTCACTAACTAGGCATTAACTTGACCCATAATGCATTTTTAACATATGCTGAGGTCTGCTAATCTTCTTATGGGTTTGAGATTTTTTTTCCTCTCTATCTCTGAATAGCTTAACAAAATATGCCTCAGTAATGGATGGTTATATCCTCATCCATTGCCCTCCACCCACCAACTATAACTTGAAATGGGCCATCAAGTGGCTAATGAACTGATAAGCCCTCTGTGTCCTGTGGGGCTTATGAACATCATAAGCCAAATGTTTGGGCATATTTGGTGAGACAGTTTTTAAACAGCACTTATGTGGGTAAAGGACCCTGTTGCTGCAGCTGCCTCGGTATGAAAGTGTCTTTTCACATGCATGCGTTTTACCACAGGATGCCATAAACTGCTGCAGGCTGTGAAGGAAATGATAAAGTACTCGGGAGTATTTTTCCAGGACATCTTGTAAATTCTGCGAATGTGTGGCCTTGTGCTGCATCAGACCTCCAGCTAGTCAAGCTGCTAGTATCATTATCAGTTTTGGATCTCTGTAAATCCATGGATTTGTGTGAGCAGTCTGAGAAATTAAAATAACATGCTTTTTACTGCGCTTACTTCAAATCTCTTTAGACTTCATTTTTTAAAACATCTAAATCTGTTATTATGTAGGCTATACAAAACCCTTTTAATTTAATCTTTGACAAGATTATCAAATTCATTGATGATGTCACAAACTTAAATAATTTCAGAAAATGTCAACTAAGCCTGGATAAGCACTTTCAAGGGGATACTGCTGGATTAGCTTTAAATATTATTTATTTTCGTTTTTTTTTTTTTTTTTTTTAACAAATAGTTGTTAGTGCATTTTACACTTCATTATGTTGGTGGATTGCCTGTTAAGTGGTGAATACACAGGAATTCATCTGAAGCAGGCAGACTATCAGATAAGATGCAGGACAAAAAAATGATAATTTTTGGATTTATTTCTATGGTCTTAAATTATTATTATTATTATTATTATTGATTTACATTCTTGGCTGACTGTTTCAAATAAAATTGTAGATTTACTTACTTATTAATTTATGTATTTGATTATTTAAATCAGCAGAACTTGGACGAATCTTTTTCTTTCTTTCTTTCTTTTTTTTTTTTTTGCCTACATGTAAACATTGTATTGAGGCAGGGAATTCTCTCCTGTTATGTGGCTTATAGGATCACTTACTCTCCTGTGATTTGACAGCCCAGCTGATCAGAGGTCTGATCTCTGCCTCGGTGTGTGATCCTCCTGCAGACTGGCAGCCTCTAAACTTTTCGCGGGGTGATGCTTTGCAGAGGACCCTCCCGGTTGTTTCAAAGTGGGCAGCAGTCAGACCAGGGGACAAGGGGCCCTGCTCGGCCCGCCGTTTGACAAAAACCAGGAGGGATTAATGCAGCGTCTGTTGGTCCCATATGCTCCTTAGCACTGCTTTGGTCTTGATTAAAACACATTGTGTGAATGGGCTATAGAGCAGGCCGGGTGCCTAATCCCTCTCAAAACTTGTGCGCTCTGAAGACACGAGACTCCAAGGCTGCACTACAAGCAGGGTGAAGCTGTCTTCAGCTGCTGTGTCGGGGAGTATTGATCTGGACGTTGTTTGAAGCTGCAATAAGTTTTATTCTGTTCTCTCAGTCTTACTGTGTTGCCATGTCTGATACTTTAAAAATCCAGTCTCATCTTACAGTTTATTATGTTTCTGTTTTACCTATCCCAACTAATTCAGAGCTTAACAAATAAGCTTTTTTTTTTTTTTAATCAAGACTTCGCCATTTATTTTCAGTCTCTTCCTAAATGATGCATCCTTGCCAGTCTCAGAGATTATTCTTCAGCTGACATTAGAAAGCGACCCTGTAGTTTAAACACTTTTTTCTTTCTTTCTTTCAGGAGTCTGCATGGAGTTGTTGACACCACATGGACGCATCTCATGAATATTCAGGATCTCCCCAGCTTTAGCTATTGTCTCCAAGTTCAATTGTGCCATTGTTTTTATAACCGTACCGCTATATTTGCGTGTTGTAAAAGTTGGTTTTGCATTGCTTGATGGTGGGAATGATTGCTGCATAATTATAACACTCACACCGACTTGCTTCTAAAAACGAATAAATCAAAGCTTCATAATATCTTTGAAATACAAGGGTTATTTTATAATGATGTTTTTAAAAAAAAAAAAACTATAGTTTAACCTCCAACACACACATGCACATTTTTTTCTGACCACGCAGGAGTGGCATCAAAGTGTCTTTTCTTTTTAACGCTTCGATTATTTCAAGCAACGCTTTTAATTAGAGCGCTCCTTTAGCGGAGAGAGCAATGAAAGAGAGATTATTGGCAATGTCAAGGATGCTAATTGAATGTTGGACTTCTAACAATGAGCCCAGTGCAGAGTCTTGTCGACTCATTACAGATCCCATGCAAGCTCTGACTTTATTCTCCCCAACTTGAGAGTTGGAGTGGAGAGTTGTCGAGAGCAACACATAAACACAAATCCTGTTTAATGCAGGAATGGCCTCGTGAAGTCATTGCGTCTCATGTGCACGTCACACTAACTGAACTAAACTTTAATTAGAAAACATAAATATTTTCTCAAACATGTCATTTACCCCACTTTTGACTGGGTTAGAATTAGGAAGGATTTTCTTTTTCTGGGTTTCTAATATTTACAAAAAGACAATTAACTGCACAACCAAAATAGAAAGGTTCTTTTTTTTTTTTTTTTTTTTTTTTGACTTAACCTGTTTCCAGATTCTTTGCTTCGGTGCATCTTTCCGGTGGTAAATAAAGCAAATAAAATCAAGTTATTAATATTTTAGTCGCACATGAAAGCGTGCTGATTTTATTTCATTTTTATTTTTAGTTACATGAAATATTAGGCTTCATATCGGAGCGCTCATTGGGGATGAGGCGTGTAAAGCCATGGCTTGGGGGCCTTGAATGGGACCACTGCTGCCCTGCGTCCCAGAGAAACCCCCGCCGGTGAAGTACTGGGATTAACATCCCAGTGAGTCCGGGATTAAACACTGCTTTCTCCAGCGAACTCTTTATTTCACACGTCGAATTGTTCCAGAAACTGATGAAGGAAAAGAGTTTAAAGCCTCACGACAAACTTTTTTGCTTGTTTGTTTTTCTTTTTTCTTTTCTTTTCTTTTTTTTTCTTTTTTGAGGGAGGGGGGGGGGGGGGGGGGGTGGAGTCAATTTAAGATGAGTTACAATGAATGACAGGGCAACAAAATAGCAGCTATTTGACTAAAATCACATTAGGCTCAAAGAAATAATTAGACGCCTTGTTATTAATTATTCATGAGAAAACAGCTCGGTCGCCACCAACAAGTGTAATTACTGCTTACTTACAATTATTGACCTAATTAACACAAACTGTGGATTTTACAACCTCTACCCAAATACACCCCCATAAAAATGATATTATTATTTCATTTAATTGTTTTTCCTCTAAAGACTCAAGAATAACATTTTTTCCAAAAGTTGGGCGAAATATATGAGAAATTTGTTAAATACCTGCAGTTTTTTTTTTGCGGACATTTCAACTGCGCCACATGATCCTTTCTTTGATACAAACGCACTCACACACAGATAGTTTCTCCATGAAAGAGTAAGTTCACAGGACCTTTATTCATGTCTTTTCAGCGGTGAGATCACACCATCTTTGGGAGCCTGTGAAGGATCCTCAATCACCGTGTGTTGAAATCAATGGAGGAGGTGGGGGGGGGGGGGGGGGGGGGGGGGGGGGTGTAGAGCTCTCAGCAGCCGAGAGTCTTTTCCAGTATGGCTAACCCTTGATTATTACCACCACCATGTGTTTGTAAAGTCTTGTCTCTCTTTGTGATGCGGCAATTTAATCCTTAACATCTTTCCTTATCAGAAAAAAAGGGTAAAAATCAATGAAAGTCACAGCAGAGAGTCTGATGCGAGAGGGGGGGGGGGGGGCTCACAAATTGCATACAATACAACAGATCACAGTTTCGAAGGCTAACACAGATAAAAAAAAAAAAAAGAAAAAAAAAGAAAAACACATATGTACCATTTATATAAGACGCACACTGATTGTCTCTTAGAAACTACATATTGATTCCTTATAAACACTTTTTTTTTCTTAAATAAAGTAGTGCATCCATGTCCACACAGCATCCTCACGTCTCTGCCTGCAGGTCGGCAAAGTTGTGGAAGAGGATTTGAGGTTTGTCCATCCCGAGCAGAAATGAACTTAACTTTTGTTCTTGAGTTTTAGTTCCGTGGCTGTGGTGTATTTTTCTGTCAAGAGTTCACTCTGTTCTCAACAGGTGTTTTTTTTTCTTTTCGTTTTTTGTTCTTTTTTTGCGCACAGAGGTACACACCGACATGGATGAGGAGCTACAAATAGGAAATGAACCGGGAAAAAAAAAATCTCTTCGCCATTGCTGAAATAAAAATCAAACCTCTCCTCTAGGAGGACCAGAGAGCCATCATGCCAAACATTGGAGGCCCTCTGGAAGCCTTGCCTCGCTGCTGGGCTCATGTTTAACCAGTTTGATTATGTGTTTTTATTGAGGGATGGCAGCGTTTTGTTTCATGTGATCGTCACTGTTTGTGCACTTTTTCATAGCTGATTGCTCTGTTCACAGGACCTGGAATTTCCACGAGGATGTTTGATCCTTATAATCCAAACAATCGGCGTTGAAGTTCAGCTTCCATGACGCAGCTTGGTCCTTATAATCCAAGCAGTCTGCTGTGGAGTTGAAGCCCAGGCCGGACGTCCCGTAGCCCTGGGTGGAAAGGGACGCCGGGGACTGGTTAAGATGGCTTGTGACCGCGTTTGTACTCATCGGGCTTAGAGTCGACCCCGGGCCTGACAGCTGGTGGTGCATGGGGGTGAGGTAAGAGCCACAGTCCATACCTCCGAAGTAGGACGTCGACCCTGCGTAGCCCTGGCTGTAGCCCGAGGCCTGGGTGTAGGTCATGGGATAGGACCTCTGCATGCATGAAGAGGAGGTAGACAGAGGGTCTGAGAGAGGAGAGATGGACGCCGGACTCCAGATGGACACTGGGGCGGTGCTAGTTGAGATGGGGGGTACTGTGGTGGTGCTGGTGGGGGGCGTGAACTGGCCGCTGGCACCGCTCTCCGAGCTCACCTCTCTGACTGGGGAACTTTTCTTCTTCGGAGGTCGCACCTTGTTCTGTCCCCCGTTTTGTTGCTGCTGTTGCTGCTGGCGGCACTTCGCTCGCCTGTTTTTAAACCACACCTGAAAATAAAAAAATAAATTAATAAAGACATGTGAAAATATTCATAAAGAAGTATTAGGAACTCTCATTCGTTTGGTTTATAACCACAATCACATAAAAAGCTGAGCTAAAGTTTCTAGAATTTATTTACTTCAACTGGGCTGTAAAAAAGCCAATTTTAAGATGCACATTCGCTGAAAATATATTAAATTTAGTTATTATTTTCGTTTGTATTTAGTTCAAACTGAGAGGTTTCTCGACTTTTTAACAACTATTTTGGTAAGATTGCTTTTTTTTTCCTCGTCGGCCAAAGACAAGCATAATGATTAGATTTGACAATATATATCCATGTAAATTAGCCATATATATATATATATAAGTTTTGTGTGTTTTTTTTAATTTTTATTAGAAAACCGTGACTAGGAATTCCACATTTCCTCTCATTTTTAAAATAAAATGAAGATCTAATTATAAAACTAAATCACTCGTAGTTTAATTCAATCAACAGAGTATGCTAAGTGTTATTTTCATACATAATTTACAGATTATTCACCTGGACTCTGGACTCAGGTAAGTTGATTTTCAGCGCCACCTCTTCGCGCATGAATATGTCCGGATAGCGAGTTTTTGCGAACAACGCCTCCAAAACGTCGAGCTGTGCGCGCGTAAAAGTAGTCCTTTCTCGTCTCTGTTTCCGTGGTGTTGCTGCAAGCGTAAGAAAAATGTAAATGAAAATAACAGATATTACTTAGGTTTACAAACATAATGAAAAGTCAGAAATGGTTTTTGTGTAGCTAAATAAATTAGAAAAAGAAAAAATAAACAACGAGTGAGGGATGATAATAAATAAGATTAAAGAAAACCCCTCACTTGATATTTCCCTTATAACTCCATGAATCCCCCCCCCCCTTTTTTTTTTGCCGTAGTTAAAGAAAAAATCACACAGAGGAAAATTACACATCACTGTGTGAACACACTACTTCACTAACAAATTATAAATTAGCAAAATATCTTATATATATGGAAATGATCTCATCTGTTTCTATTAAAACTTCATCATACGTTTTTTTTAAATGTTGAAACCCACCTGGATAGCCCACTGATGGATGTAAAAGGTCCATTCCGGAAGTTGTTAAGCTCAGGCCATTAACTGTGTAAGGTGGTTGCTTTAGATACGACATCATGCTAATGTTTGATTGAGGGCTGAAGTTGGAGAAAATTTTGAAAACTGGTTGAGCTCTCGAGGTGCTCGTGGTGTCCTCCGTCCGCTGCGTGGTCCCTGTTTCACCTGGAACCTGTTCCGAAGGAGAAGAAGTGGAGGCTGGTGAGGACTGCGTCTTGTTCTGAAGTAATATAACACGACGCTGTCGCAATATGCGTCCTCTCCAAAGACGCACGTTGCTTCTCATAAAGCACAAACCCCATCCCCAGCTGTCCTTCTTGCTATGGACACCCCCCCTCTCATGAACCAAAAACAGAAAGAAAGAGAAACAAAACAATACAAGGGTGTAATTGCAACAAGTCGCTTCATTTTTTTCCCCAGTCACTGAGTGAAATAAAACACGGGGCAGCAAAGCCAAACATCTTTAACCAGAAGGTGCTTTTTATTATTCATTTTTCTTTTTAAAAAGTGTCAAATTATCTTAAAATTACAAAGAAAAACTCATGTTTCACGAACTTTAAAAGCAATCTAAACTAAATCAATATTGTTAGAGTTATGTTTGTGTTTAAAATAAAAAATATAGCCCGCAGTTATCTACATTTGGCTAAATATGGTCTTTTTTTCATAGCAGTTAAAGGAGGAAATGTTTTGTTTGTAAGATTAAAAGGGTGGGGTTGGGGGGCAAAAACAATCTGATTATTCCAAGCAGTAATGATGGAAAAGAAAATGTTCTCTGTGGCTGAACGTGGGACAGCATCAGCCTGTAAACAGTCAGAAATGTTGACGGCAAACCTGATTGCTGTCATTTCAACTTCAGTGACCCTCAAAACCCGTTATCCCCACTGTGCCTCTTGATTAGTTGCATTTTTTCCCCTCAATATCCAACGGTTTTAACCCCCTCATCCCAATCTGTCACACACACACACACACACACACACCCGTCAACCAGTTGCTCGTGCACACCCGCTCAATAATTAACTTGTGTCCAACGATTAATTATGATAAATGTTTTTTCTGTTGATGAATTAAAGGAGTAATCCAAGTGGCAACTAACTGGAGCTGCTGTCTGTTGTCAGTGTAGCATGAAAGTACTTCAGGTTCCCCAAAAGGATCCTGCAAATTAAATTCGTTTGTGTGTTTTTTTTTTTTAAAAAAAAACCCAAAAAAAAACCAAAAAACGTTTCTGCACATTTATAGAAAGTTAATATTTATTTTATAGTTTCATTTGTGTTATGTAGCCCAATTAAATTCTGAAATGTTCAGCAGAGCTAAATGGCCAATTTCGAGGCTTAGATGCAATCTGTCACAATACAGCCTCCAAAGACGGATGATGTTTAATATGACGTGTTGATTTATTTTCTTGTGAATTATTTATCACTGCAGGGAGAGGAGAGGTTTAATGGACATAAGAGGCCCCAGAAGATTTTTCACTAGCAGGCCTAAATTTTAAAGGTACAATTTTTGGACCACACTGCTCCAGGAAAAAGTGTTATAACTGTGTTATAACGTTATAACTGCAAGAACTGATCGGTGTGAAGAATTCTGGCCTTTTAGTTTCCAGACTGTAATTTTTCGATCTGTGAACGTGACTCGGCAACCTCTCGAGTTCAGTCAGTGAGTGTGAAATTACTAAAATATGACCTCAGGAATTTTTTTTTTAAAAGACCGTGATAATAATAAGAAAATCTTTATTATAGCTTCGAGGATGCTGCTTTTATAGGAAGAGACTGACACGTGAGAAATTCGTGGCTTTGATCGACTATTATCTGAGCTGACTCAGATTCTCGTATTTGTGTTAAATGTGTCTTCAGACTTCAGCTGTCTCTGCGATCTGATTCAATCTAAAACAGGCAGAAAGAATTTAGTCTTTTTTTTAAATTGATATTTCGATTCCAGTAAACTCTTAGACCTTCTCAGTGACATTGTTATTTAATTTCATCTGTAAGGGCTAACGACTTTTATTTTGGTGAGTCCTATACTTTCCTTATAAAACTACTACTACTATTAATAATAATAATAATAATAATAATAATAATAATAATAATAATAATAATAATAATAATAATGATGATGAACTCACCTTGGTGTAGCGAGTGAAAAGTTCTTTACTTGGTTCCCTTCAGTGGAAATATTAAAACTCAGTTTAATCAAAGACGTCCTGTTGGATTAGAAAAAGATCACCGAAACAGCCAGCAGCAGGATCTGGAGGAGATTCTTCGGTGGGAAAATAACAATGCAGATTAAAGTTGAGTCGTTGAGTGGTCTGCATCAGATTTTGAATGAACGCGACGGCGGCGGACTGATGGAGAAGGATGCATGTACGCCTTTAGGATTTGTTGGTGTGTTGAGACTGAAGTGGTTTGAGTTAGATTTTGTACAAAGTGCCAGCCAATGGGAGCCACAGTACCGAGCTGAAGTCTGTCTCTGTCTCCGTCTCTCACACTGGTGGGGAGGGTTTCTTTCTTTCCTTTTTTTTCCAGGGGAACAAATGTCTCCAGCTACTTCTTTTTTTTTTTTTTTTTTTTTTGACGCACAGTTCTCAGCCAATGGGAGCAAGCGGGCGACTGACAACATCCCCATCCCACCGTGGAGAGGGTGCCCTGATGATAAATACACTGTATGCTGGTTAGTGGTGAGAAGGGGAGTTTGATTTCCGTTTATTTATGTCTTTATTGTGTTTTATGTCAATAACAGCTATCATTGTGTGAGATACTAAACTGAGACATATTCCAGAAAGTGGCTGATAAAAGGCGATACACCCAGAAATAGTTACACGGCAAACATATCAGAAAGTGGCTAACACACACACGCGCGCGCGCGCAAACACGTGTACACACACGCACACACATACACAAAGGAAAAGAAAAGAAATGAACGAATCCATCATTACTTATGCCATTTTTGCAAAATATAACCAGATCTGTGCCGTTTATTTATTTTTTACAAACTCTTTTGACACTATAGATTTTTGTATAAAAAGTTTAAATGAAAGCTGAGATGTAATTATGTACCATCTTTTAGGAAAACCGGTGGTATTTTAACAATTTCTAGAAGGGTATGAAATAAAAGTGAGAATAATCTGTGAAAGAGAAAAGAAGGGGTCTAAAGCAGCGCTCTCCATGTGGAGGCTGCACCGTCCTCTCACATTCCAGCGCGTCGCAGAAAAGGGGATTTAGTGCGACTTATTTCCTTAAAACTGTCCTCCCATCCACAGAGCCAGCCAGTCTGCCATCAGTCTCATGCAGGCCTATTCGCCGAAATTTACTAAGAATATTTACAGGTAGGTTCCCACTGGGAACACACCGAACTGCAGAGGACTTAGAAGGAACGCACCTGCGATGCACCCACCGAGAGATAATGGATAAATGAAACACAAGAAATGCTTGTTTTCCTGCCAGCGACAAGAGACCTTCACTCATCTGTCTTCAAGCGGGTTTTGCAACAGGAGGGACACGAAATTACCACTAAATGAAAAGGTAGACATCTTTTATTACTTGATTAATTAAAAAAAAAAAATTATTCTTAAAATTAAAAAGATTTTTAAAAATTGAAAAAATAGTATATATATATATATATATATATATATATATATATATATATATATATATATATATATATATATATGTGTGTGTGTGTGTGTGTGTGTGTGTGTGTGTATATGTGTATATATATGTATATATATATATATATATATATATATATATATATATATATATATATATATATATATATATATATATATATATATATATATATATATATATGTGTGTGTGTGTGTGTGTGTGTGTGTGTGTGTGTGTGTATTACCAGTAATAAGAATGAATGTATTTTGATAAGAGCTTGTGTATAGATTCCGTATTTATTGGAGGACCAAGAAGAAGCTGTGAGGGGAAAATAAGCCTCTTCTACCTCACTTGAATTTTGAACCTGCGTGCCCATCTCAAAATAATATGCCGAGGGTTTTCGTCACGGCTTGGTAAATGTATCATCTTAAGAGGCTTTGTGGAACACCTACACACACTCTCTCGCGCACACACTCTCTCACACACATCGCCGCACACACCGCGCGCTTGCACGGACACACCAACACACTTCAAACAGATTTGAATATTGATTTAGATTTATAAACACAGGCAGACCGTGGGTTTTTTTTTCTTCCGAATCGTCACTTAGCTCTCTCCTCTCCGTGGTTCGTGTGGAAAGGCCAGAGTCAAAGGTGGTGTGACAGCTGCTGGGAGGACCGCTGTTCACTCAGAGCTGCAGCTTCGCTGCGTGGACTTCACGCACAGCACTTTGTGTCTACTCTGTAAAGTCAGTGACATCTCTTTTGACAGATTTCGATCGGAAGAAGCAGCTGAACGGATCGTAAACTTGGATTTTCTGACACCTGATATCAGAACAGAAAAAAGTTTTGCTGGGAGTCGTTAAAGGAAGAAGATGCAACAAACTTAGGTATTCCTGTTTGGGTTTATTTTATTACTTTTTTTTTTGTCTTTTATTTCCTTTTACAACAAACGGCACATTTGCAAAATCCCTCATTTTATTTGATTTAAATTATGTCATTCCCTATATATATATATATATATATATATATATATATATATATATATATATATATATATATATATATATATATATATATATATAAAATTAAATCTATATGGATGTAGCTATTTGTAGTACAGGATGCAAAATTTAAGAGTGCTATAGCTCTTCAGCAGCGCACTAAGACATCTGAGGGAAACATAAACAACCAGTTCACTACTAATTCATACCTCTATTCATAGAACCTTTCAGCTCATATTTTCTTCTGGCATATTTAGCAGCTGTGGTAATGTGTCTTAATTCGAGACTTTCAAACTACAGCGTGAAAAATTATGACGTCTGATGCTGTTATCTGCTGGATCTCACCGTTTAAATTGCTAAATAATTTATTAAAGTGGAAAGGCAGCCCCTCCGCGGGGACTTTGTATCTTAAAAGGACGTTTAAAAGGAGAAGGAGTTAAACGCCTCTGGCGAGCATCGCTCCCACTGACTCCCGGCTAATTGACGACGACGGCTTTTATCTCCGCCTCTGCTACACTCAACCTGAGGGTGAGGATTTCACCAGGCCTCCTCCAACCTGTGATTTCCACCAGTTAATGCGTGGCCACGGATCTTTTCAAATACATTACACAGCCCTGGATGTTTGACCCCTGTTTGATAGTCTTGAAAGGAAAAATCGCATTTTAAGATTGGATAATTACAGATGTCCCCCGTCTCTCTCTCTCTCTCTCACCCTCTCTCTCTCTTTCTGCTCTGCGCCTTTATCCAGGCGTGAAAAAAAAGTCAAAAGAAGTCATCAACACCTTACAAAATGATAAAATGTATGGTTTTGGAAAATTAAATAACAATATTTGAGTTGGAGACTCTTACTGCCGACGTTTTCACTGAATTAATTGAAATATTTAACACGTAGGCTATATTCTCCCATCCAAGCAGCTTTCTTTTTCTCTGCTTCTTTCCCTCGTTTCTGGATTTTTGCATGACTGCATATGAGGAATGTGTTGGTGGAATTCATTGCAAGCTTTAAAAGAAAAAAGGGAACAAATCCAGCAAAGCATCAGTATATAGAAATGCAGGTCAAATTTTTGCCAAAAAAAAAAAAAAAAAAATCAGTCAGTCATTTAATATTGCGTCTTATAGCTTTTTCTTTATGATGCTCAGTGTGATTATTAAAACAAATGTGTGAAACATTACTTTTATTCCTGTCCTGCTTTATAACTGCAAAAGCTGAAATTGATATGCAAGTGCGGCAATAATGTCTTTATTTTATATTCTTTGTTTTTACTATCATATAAAGCTAAGAGTCAAATTGATAAAATTCAAAATTTGCTGCTGATACAGGCAATTATAACAGTAGATATTTGGTGTGTGTTTAGTTGGGAGTGTGTGGGTGACAGAGAAGAGGAAGAAAGAGAGAGAGGAGCTGAAGTGGGATAATCACAAGCTGTATTTTAATTAGCCTGGCAGGTTTGATGGATACATTGCAACTGCTGCTGCTTTGCAAAAAAATAAAAAAAGAGAGAGAGAGGCTAAACAGAAGGCTTTCCCTGCACTGTTCCCTTATCACAAAGGAGCTAAACCTTTGTGTAATGTAACATGTAACTGACCTCAGAGGTCATCAAAACACATCCAGTCTCCTCCCCAGGGATTAAGGGAGCACAAACCCCCATTCAGTCTCTGATTTTGCTGAGACTCATGCGTGCAGGCATCTAGGATTTTGATCTCAACACTAAATCAAAAGTTCAGGTTTGGTTAAAAGTTCTGTGTGAAATGATTACGGTTGTGTTTAGTTTCTAGGCCTTGCCTTTACCCTAAAACGCTGACTGATTATTAAATTATGGGCTGATTTTCCAATAAATTCTCTCTCCAAAAAAAGTGGAGCCTCCACAGTGGCATTTTGTGTGTGTGTTTGCCAAGTTTGTTCTTTCTGTTAATATGACATGCCTTTTTAATTAGTGCTATAATTATTTGTGTTGTGCTTACGCAGGAGTTTGCCAGTAAACAAGCGGATGCAATTAAACACACTCGCCTTCAGATCGTCTGCAAGGAGACAAGGTCAAGATGAGTGGAGAGCTGAGGAGGACAAATAAGACGAGGAAGACTCAAGGTTAATGCTATCTGAGTGAATTGTGTGGTTGTTTTTACAGTCTGGATAATTTTCCAACAAACCAATATCCTTCAGCAATGTCTTTACATCCCATTTGCACATTTTAAAACTCTGAGCTGATGATTTATATTTGAGTAATTGCTTAGAAATTAAAGCCAATTTAGCTGATTGTCATGTTTATGTGTATTCTGACATGTAATCAAAGATAAATGTGCGAATAAAAAGCATTTTCCTTAACAATAACATCCGAGCTCCACTCTGTTCTCCCTCTCCCTTCACCTTGGCATGAGTAGCCTCCTTCTGTGTGTGCTGAGGTGCCTGCATGGTGTGGTAAAACCTGCCCTGCAGACCGGACCTCTCAAGTCTTCAAAGGAGGACGAACTCAATGTGGGGGATTTGTTCAGGCTTATTTGGTAACCTAGGATTTGAATTGGATTCTTGGAGGCATTCATAACACATTTGAAAATGTTACATTGTATGATTTTGTGTGTAATCCCCATAATAAATTCCAGAAATGGTCACAGTGCTCACACAACTGTGACTATTCATGATTTATGAAATGGTTTTCTTGTCTTGCCTCTTTTTATTGGGTGGGGGTTAGGGGGGGTAGAGTTGGTTGGTTTGACTGCATGGACTGGAGGGGTGATCACAGCCGTGAGTTTGGGAGAGAGCTGGTGAATTCTGCGGCTTTTAACCTCTCTCTCTAAACTGTTTTGTTTACTTGACCTGAATATGTGATAGGGTCAGCCACCAAGTTTCCAGAGGGATTCTCGCACAACCCCCCCTTCAACACCACTGGAGCCGTTCAACCTCTAGTGGATTATACCCACCTGAGAGGAGGGTTAGTGTATATGCACACACATACAGTTTATTCAGCTAAATCTCCATTAGGATTTGTAAAGTCCTTCACATAATATTTGCATCGTGTTATTCAATATAAGACTGTTAAAAATCTCCCATAAACACCTTTTTTTGATGATTTAAGATATTGTACAGATAATGTGGAAACTATTTATATTAGAGCTACCTCTACTCCTAAATTAATTGATAAATCTAATATTGGCCAGGAGGCAAAGTACTATTGATCTCCCATTAGTCTGGTATAAGTTGCATATAGTTGGATCCAGGCTTCTTTTACACTTTGCAACTCCAGTGCAGACAGAACGTCTGTTCCCTTTCCCTCAGGTGAACATCAATCAGCTAAATGAATAAAAAACTTTACAAAGCAAATTTTTTATATATTTTTTTCTTTAGCATTAACGTACATTTATGAGCCAGCTCTGCTTAGGTTTGTAGTCTGGTTCATGTAAGTCGATAAGAGCAAGAGCGATGTTGCATTTGTGCCCTGTCCAAACCCCACTTTGCTTTGAATGACACTTTGGCGGTGCCTCGAGCTCCCCACTTAGACTTCTCAAGCATACCCCCTGTCAGTGCCAACTCTGCCAATTCCTCTCATGTCTTTAATATCTCTCTTTGGGCCCTTTGGGTTTTGCCAGTGAAGGCTCCCCAGTGACAGTTGGACATCGCCGTCACATTTGGGAGACAGCGGCGGGTGTTTGCAGCGTTCCCAGCCACAGGACTGTGGGGAATCTGTGATGGCTCGCCTGTCAGCCGGCCCCTCCCCTGTAATTAGGAGAGTAAACACAGCGTCTGGCTCGGCTTGGGGGACAAGTAGGAGGGAGCGGAGGAGGGGACCATCCGGCTCCTGTCCTGCCGCTACTTGAGCTGTCCAGGAGCAGCTTTGGATTGACAGACTGTGATGCATGCCCTGTCATATCCCTGCAAAGGGTCGAGATGTGGAGGAGTGTTAACATGCTGAGGAGCATCAGGAACCACCTGTAAGGTTGATTTTCACTGATGAACCTTTGCTGGACAACAGAGATAAACTGATAATCAAATCAGATCTGAACGTAAAGAGAAAGTGTACTTAACGTGAAGAAGATGCTGACCTGAACTCGTGTTCTGGCAGGTGTTTCTTGTACTTTCTTTAAACCAGTGCAGAGCTGCAGCCAACAATATAAACACACCACCATAAAGCCTTCATCTCTCCTCCCCTCACCTCTCTCCTGGTTGCTGGGGGGACTGGTCAGTGGCTACAGGAATGTGTTGTGGGCTGGAGTTGTAGCTGTAGCTTTGGACTGCTTGCACCCTACCCCAGCCACTGCGCTCTACCCAGGCAGGGAGGTGGGCTGTGGGAATGTTAAGACCAGGAGGGGAAGAATTTCACCAGAGGACCTGCCAGAGAAATGCCACGCAGAGAGCGATGAAGAGAGAAACCTAGATAGAGAGTGAGGGAACAGAGACCTTAGCCAATTGAAACACAGCCTGTCAGTGTCATTTTGGTTTTGTAGGATGCTCACTGATGATGGGCCAGCTGCTGGTGGCCACTCAGACACCGTGGCACCAAATCTGATTCAGATCTTTGTCAGATGGCGTAGAGTTCAGAAGTCATAACTTAAGTGCAATTTATAGTCAGAGGATTAAACATTTCAGTTTCAATGATCCACCTTCCCCAGGGCGCCTCTCTTACCTGTGCACATGAGCTGCCGTAGCGTTATTTTGAGTGGATTTTAAATCAGATGGTGGGCATCAGTGTGTTCATTTGGCTGACCGGGAGAGTACAAAAGAAGGAGTGCTTGAAGGCCCCACTTGCCAAAGTCTTTACGGCGCCCAGAGAGCCATGCTGCAGCATCATGGTCCACAGCATGGAAAGACATGGGGCAGATGGGTGCAGTGTAGCAGCACAACCTCCCCCTTCTTCCCCCAAATGTGAGGCAGCAGTGGTGGGAATGGCACAGTGTGAGAGGGAGTCTGGGTTCATGGCTGAAACAGAAAAGCTGTTGGAGGGGCATTTGGGGGGCTGGGAGAGAAAGCTGTTTGAGGGGGGGCTTTGGAGAAGCTGTTGGTGGGGAAGGGATCCTGAAATG
The DNA here is from genome assembly GCF_933228915.1 of Telmatherina bonti. Taxonomy (NCBI): domain Eukaryota; kingdom Metazoa; phylum Chordata; class Actinopteri; order Atheriniformes; family Telmatherinidae; genus Telmatherina; species Telmatherina bonti. Next base: position 16,283,311 of record NC_136631.1, on the reverse strand, counting down.
GAGAGGGAAAGCCAGTCCCCCCTGTCACATCCCTTTGAAATCCAAGTGCAGGGGCACGAGCCCAGGGAGGAGTGGCAGCGTGGCCCAGCGCCTGGGCAGACAGGCAGTCACCGCACTGGGCTACAGTCCAGCTTGCCTTGCCTGGCCCCTTCCCGCTCGAGCCCACCCCGTCTGGCCCAGGCTTTTGGGAGTCAGGCAGCCGACCCCCAGTGGATAGACCAGAGCCCCGTGTTACTGGGTCCCATCTTAGATCCTCTGCTGGGTTAAAAACAGCGGCAGCTTCCCTCAGGGAGAAGGGCCCTGCAGAGATGAGGGGGCGCATCCTCTGCCTCACAGCTTCTCCTGCACCCAGGCCTCTGGATGGGGGCCCAGAGTAGTCTGCTGCTGATGATAACCCCCACCTCGCCATCAGGCCATTCTGCCTTCAGGGCCTGTGCAGGTCCACACATCCCCATGGCAACAGTGGCAAGGCTGTGCACACAATGTGAGTGGGCAACAAGCCAAGTGCTGCCAAATTGGGATGAGGGAGAGACATTTTGGGAGAATGCTCAATCCAGAATCTTTTCACCTTTTTTTTGTCTCTGGGTAATCATGTTTTTGGCTCCAGTGATCTAATACCAGACACTTGGACAACATTTGTCATTGGACAGGGGTCAGCAGAGACACTTTGGTGAGCGTCTTCATGGCTGCTGCATGTTCCTCAAATATCATTATTTCTCTTTCAGGCACTAAAACTGGCAGTTTTTTTATAACTGCAGCGACAGGCACAAAAAACTAGACCCTGAGGCAGAATTGAACTGATAATTTTGAGGCATGTGTTGTGTGTTTCAAGAGACCTTGTCACGGCAATATTAAGCCAGCGTAAACACAAGTAGTTCAATGACATCCACAGCAACCACCTAAAGTTGATTCCCCACCCCCTCTAAGCCACTAGGAAGATACTGTATAAGTGGATGGGTGGTGTTTACTGTAAGTGGATATCTGCTGTTTGTTTTGTTTCTCTGCTTTCCGACCGTAAACACTGCAGATTTCCTTGAGTGGTGTTTGAAACGTGTTTGTGTGTGTGCCATGTGTTATATTTGCTGATAACAGGATTTACTCAAATTGCAAATCACCAATTGAGAAAGGTTAATTGTCAGTGCAAGTGGTAGAATGGGTACACGCAATAATTATTAGTCTAAGTTGCTTTATTATTTAATGACACTAATTAGGTATTAACTGTGGTCGTCTTTTTGGATCCCGACTTCAAATGCATGTCAAATTGCATTAAGTTCACTTTGACATCCATTTATCAAACTATAGGAGTGCTGTTTTGTAGATGTCCTTAGTGTGTTTGTTATTCTGAAACAGATCTGTTCTTGAGGTACTGATCAGAAAATTAGCAGAGGCTTTTCTGAAAGTGCATCCTAGTTCTACTTGCTGTCTAGGACAATACGTTTTGAGATCGGTAGGTTTTTTTTTTGTCCTGCTTTGGGCTTGCTGGTGATTAAAATGCTTATTTCAGCTCACAGTGATGCATATTTGAAACACACACGAAGTGTCTTCTCCGCTGGACCATTTATTACTCCAGTAAGACATGTAGGGTTTGGTTTGAGTGCTGCCCATGCGGATAAGACTGGCATGAATCTGGCATTAAGGTGAGGAGGAAAGTGACAAGGAAAGAAAGCAAGAGATCAAGGCATGACTGCCAGTGCATGTCATTGCCCTACACTCTCGTCAAATAGCCCCGTGCTGCTTATATTGCTGCACAGACGCAAATTAATTTGGATGCCTGGAAAGACTGCAGAGCCCAGGACTCATCTCTGCCCTTTAAGAAAGAAAAGACACCAGTGGAGAGCACTCTTCCAACAAGAGGGGAGCAGGGGCCGAGAGGTTTTGATGGATTTCAGTGGAGGGCAACACAGTGTCTGGAATAAGATGGGAGGGTACAGAGGACACGGTTGAATATGCTTGTCCTGCTATGATGACAAGATGGCTCATCCGCCACTGTGCCGCTGGCCTCCCCCTGCTTTCGTCCTCCCCACTTTCCCACTAGTATTCTCCCCACCGCCTCCCGCAGGACACCAGAGAGGGAGGAAAGAAGCAGAGAGGAGTACTGAAGGTTAGCTGCCGTTTAATCTTCTCCTTGGCTCACTGGAGATTCTTTCACTACATGCCCCACTCTCTCTTCTCCCCAAATCTGTACCTGCTCATCCCTGGGCCCGCTTTACAGGGGAGCTCTTGATCAGTGAGGTGATGGAGAATGGCCCTCGTCACACACCCCAAATAGGATCGGATTGCCTGGGAGTAAAGGTGAGAGCCACATGAAGTCTGGTTGAAAAAGAGAGAGAAAAAAAACGAGGTGGTGGTGATGTGACGCTTCAGCAGCCAGACACTACAAATGTAATGAACTCTGTTTGAAACGGGCTTGGAGGGTTTAAAAGAAATGGTAAAAGCGCAGAAGAAGCGCAAAACTCCAGTACATATGTTTGCTGGTACGGACATTGGCCAAGAAAGGAGGGAAGAGAGGCGGAGGTCTTGTTCTCCACTGGCATGTCGCTGGCATGTCGTTAACCTCCCAGGGCTCGGGGAAAAGAATCAGGCCCATGTGAGCTTTGAACTCAGGGTTCGTCTGAAAGGTTCCTGTGGAGAACTGGAGTCCTGCTGGAGGACAAGGTAACAAAACAGCAGCATGCTGACAAAAGGAGGGATGGACATTAGAGTAAAGGGTTGAATAAAAACACACGCTGGGGCACAGAGCGACCCCCTGGGACCACTATTATACATTTAAGTGGCTCAAATTAAGTGTTTCAATAATGTGGAAACATACCATTTCATTTAGACCAAACTCATCATCGATTAGGTCTGATCAAATTAAAATACTTTTTATTCTTTCATTCTGTGATCTTTTCTGTGTGCGCTGTTGATGTTTTAGGTTTGGTCATGGTCATCTTCAAGCCCCTCGCTGTTTGACCTTTTTTTTTTTTTTTTTTTAACCCATTGTTTTCTAAAATGTTTCTTTGAGGTCATTTTTAGTCTGTTCAATCTTTGAATCCTTGATGTTTCTGTTTTATGTTTTAGTTTATCTATAAATATTATCTAAAACCATTATAGATATAATGTTTTATTTGTAAAACATTAGTTTGGTTTAATGTTTCTGTCTCTTTTTGCCATTTAGTGTTTCTTTGAGGTCATTTTACGCAGTGTGTTTTTTATTCAATTGTCTTTAATTTTTCTCAAATTTTACGTTGTTTTTGGATAATTTTGCATATTTACTCATTTTGTTTTCTTCATTTGTCAGTGTACATCTCTTTAGGGTTTTTCATTTGAATGTGCTCATTTGTCAACTTGAGTAAATAAAAATATAGATAAATAATTCAGCCTTTTTGACAATTTTAGATCTATTTTTGGTCATTTTAGCATGTTTTGTGATTGTTTTTCATGCCTTGTGGCAATATTTCATCTTTGTGGCAACTTTGCCATTATTTGTGGTAATCGTGCATCTTTTTTTTTGCCCAGCAGGCCCATTCTGTCTTTATTTCATAGACAGAGAAGTTTCCTCTGAAAAGAAGAAGAAGCAATAATTGGAGATTAGGGGAAATATGCTTGCTTTTCTTTCCTGAGAGTTGGTTGAGCAGATTGATGCCACTGTCTGTTTGTACTCTGAATGTGAAACTACAATAAGCAGCTACTTATCTGTAGCTTCAAACAAAGACTGGAAATGGGGGAAATAACTCCAACACATTTCGTATTGTTTGACTAAACCCTACCAAAGCAAACACGAGAAAGCAACAAGATGGATTTTTATGGTAAAAAAAAAAGGAAAAAAAGGAAACTAAACCATTTTCAGATATTTTTGGGTTCAGAGTGTTGAGAAGAAAAACGCACGGAGGTTTGAGAACAAGAGCTTGGTAACTCTTGCTAGTCTTGTGATCAAACACCAGTGGTGACACTACAAACTTCTATCCCCTCTTTTCAGCATTGCACTTTCCACCCCCTTCTTTTCTACAGTAGTAATGCCCCTCACTATTTTTCTACATCTTATCCCTTTTAATTAGAAAGCAAATTCTGCAGCCTGGAGAGACCTAATCCTCTGCTGCCCAACAATGCACAGAGTGGCTTTGAACAGCCGACCTGCAACCTCAACCCCCAGTGCTTCAGCCCCCCCCACCCCCCCCCCCCCCCACCCTGCTGGACCTTCAAGGGGGGAAGGGACCTTTTTCTTCTCTGAACATTATTACTGAAGGATACAAGGACTGCAGTATTTGCAAACTAGATATTTGCATTTTAGGAATGTTAACAGTAATTAACAACTAAGTGACACATGTGACAAAACACACACAAGTGTATGGCAACTCAGTTTGTCTCTGCAGATGTAGCGGTAGCTGATTTGCATATATATTACCGTCCCTTATTGTATAGATTAGATCCCATTAGTTGTGGTGATTCTGGTAGAAGGTGCAGCCACTACGATGCTAAAAGTCCTGCTTTAATGTTAGAATTATATTTAAATTGTCAGAGGCCAAGGAAAAAAGGAGGAGGTTTTGGCCCTGATGCAAGGTTACAGGCGATAAGACACCCCGGCCATCTTTGGACAATAGGCTGAGAATAGATTCTAAATGCCAGAAAAGAAAAGAAACAACTTAAAAGGGAACATCATTAGCTGTTTGTCTATTTACATTGTTCATGTGTAAAAAGACCAGTTTTCAAATCTTGAAAAAAAGTGTGTCTGAATGGAGCCTGCTGAAATTCAGTTTTGGCTTCATTCTTTGGCTCGTGGACTTTACATTAACTCTGGGAGTTAACATCAGGGCAAAGTGATCATTCTCTGAGCTGTTTGTCAAGAGAATTATGAAGCTGTGAGAAGCTCCTCCCGTGCCATCTGTGGTAGAGAGGTCATTAGATAACAGCAATGATGAGAGAGAGGAGGAGAAAATCAGGAACAGAGAAACCGTCTGATGACAGCAATCGTTTAATCTGCTGACTGCTGCTTGTGATTTATAAGAAAGATGAAACCTTGGAAAGTGTGTCGTAGCGCTGTTTTGCCTTCATTAACTGAAGATTTGCTTGACCCAAAGGCTTTAAAAATCTGATCAATACAAAATAAAGATAGATTAAGGTTAAAACTAAATTTTAGTATAAAGAAAATATACTTGTTTTTAGACAATTTTGGAGTCAATATTAATTTCCAGTATCCTTATTACATGATCAGTATTATTACACAAACCACAGTGTTTGTTGTATTGACAGTATCTATCTATCTATCTATCTATCTATCTATCTATCTATCTATCTATCTATCTATCTATCTATCTATCTATATATATATATATATATATATATATATATATATATATATATATATATATATATATATATATACACACACCTTTTTTTGAACAGATAATGCTACAAGAAGAACATGATGAAATCATCATCATCATCATCATTGCTAGCTCCAAAAGACTGGCCCTTAAAAACATGTGGCGAGAGAGCAGCCAGAGGAATACTTGGATGGATTTATCATCAACGTATTGTCTTATCCCTTTGTCTTTTGCCTGAGTCCCATTTAGACCAAAATGCAAAAATATGTGTATTAATATGTGCAGGATATGTTGTATTTTCAATATTGTGTCCCCAGTTTTTTCAGTTTTACACAGAAACATTAGTGTTTTTTTTCCCTTTCTTCCCCTTTCCTTCATCTAATTTTATTCCATTACTTTTTTCTATTTGTCAGATTTTTCTTGGATCAAATTTGATAAAATTAAATAGTTATATATATAAAAAAAGAATAGCACATTTTAGTTTCAACATGTCATGAAGTAAAGATTTTTTGCAAATTGTTGCACTATGGCTTTTGGAAATGGGGCAGTTGTTGCATTTAATAGCTGATAAAAATCTCCAGTGTTTTTAACCGGAATCTGTTTTTTCTTTTCAGTCTTTCTAGACAATTACATTCCCATATACACACTGATAAAATAGAGCTGCGTGTACCTGCAAATTAATATTTACCAGAAAAGAACTTAGGGGCATGTAGTGCAAATGAAAAAGACAACACAAAATCTGTCATGAATGAATAAATTAGGATTGTGTGATATTCTTGGTCATTTGCAGTCTGTGTTCTTTTAGTTGCATTTTCAGTCTGTCAGTCTCTCCGTCACCTCTCCTTCTAAGTGTAACACTGTTGTCCTAAATTAATTCAAACAGATTTTTATTGACACAATGAACATTGTTTCAAAGGAAACAGCAATTACAGGAAATCACTTCATTTAGCCCCCATATTAATCATTATTCAGCTAATTAACATTCGTAGATGCCCTGAGCAGGGTGGCGTTCTCTTTCTGTGTGTGTGTGTGTGTGTGTGTGTGTGTGTGAGAGAGAGAGAGAGTGAGAGAGTTTGGATAAGGGTGGGGAGTGCTGGGAGACAAGGGCATTCTCCCACTTCCATTTACTCAAAGCTCAGAGGATCTTTTTTGCATCCTGTCTCAATTAGTTACTCACACTGTCACTCTGTCTGTCACATCCTGGTGTGTCACACTGACACAACTGTGGAGTGGGCTGCCTGGATGAACAAACAACGAATCTGAAAGCGAGCATCCAGTGTGAGAGCGTGGGTCACACTCTGTGCCTAAGGCCACCATATTTCTTTTTCTACTCAAGGGTTCAATTTTCAGAAAGCTACTTAGGTATTATTCTAATCCCCACCCAGCATTTTCTCCCCGAGGCCAGAACATCAGGTTACCATTCTGGACACTTGATCAGGCGCAGTGTTAAAGTTTGAAGTTACACTTCATGGTTTAGTTTGTTTCAACACTGTGTGTGGCACAAGAGGGTAACAATAGCAGATTTGATCTTTTTAGACTTTATTAGAGAATTGCAAAGGTGCAGCGCTCTCTGTTAACATGTAATGGTTTGGAAGACAGAGCTGCCAATCTACATCTGATGGAGAAGGCACCAGCTTATTAATAAAACATCATCTCTTAATTTGCTATAACAACACATTAGCATGACAAAATCAATGGCTTTGATTTGGAATTCATGTATTTCTCTGAACATATTTGCTGTCCTCTTGGGCCCGTCAATGCTCTGAGGTGGTGGAACTTCAGGCTGCTGCAGATGGGGGGAGCAGTGGAGGTTATAGCAAGGACTGCTGGGAGTTGTGGGGACGGCCGCCTCTATGGGATGTTTCTCTCTTGTACAGTTTTGTTGTCTAAATGTTTTACAAACTTAATTGGCATCCCCGGGGGAAGGCTGCCAGCTGTCGGCCTGATGGCGAGGGTTTCTAATTTGGTGCATGGCGAAGGTTAGTTGACGGGGTAGCTAGTGGAGCGGAGCAGGGCGTGCAACACGCCGCATGCTGCACATGGCCTGATCAAGCCCAGGGTTTGCTTGTTTTTCCCCTCGTTTGTTCTACAACAGCTTCACCAGGAAAGAGCAAAACAGCTGCTATCTAACAAGCAGAGTGCAGCGAGTGCTGGTCCGTGATGCTGGAAAGAGTTGTTGGAAAGAGCAGGCCAACTGCTCATGAAGCTGGCAACAGGCAGGGTGTACGAACCTAATTGTGGCCGGGTACATGTCGGATCTAACTTATAGATATCTCTTCATTCCCCATCCAATAGCGTTCCTTTTTTTGGTCAGAGTTAAAGCAGGATTTAAAAATGACTTTGTTTCATAAAGGTCTTTGAACTATAAAACTCTTCACAGCGAACAGATTTTATTACCTTCTACTCAATAACTCTCTTCTCTTGCTCTATAAAAGAAGCTCCAAGTTTTCTTTTTAACTCCAGCCAACCGGTTTTAATTGGCAATCTGATGACACTCAGATTTCAAAGGTCGAGATACCAATTTAAAAAACCAAACTAAGCTTGATTTTTGCTTTAAGCACTAATGAATATAAAAGGCTAGAATAAAGAGCTTTGGATTATTAAAAGTTTAGTTAAGGAATGATGGTGGATAAGAAACTGCTGAAACTGTAATGCTCTTTCTCCAAAGATTTGTATTTACAAAAATGAACTCTAAAAGACAAGTCTCTTAAAAGCCTGCGTTGCTGTGTAATAAAATGATTTGTTTTAAATAGACATTACACCTTATTACTTTGGATATTAGCGCTGCATAAAAGAAAATGAAATATACTTAGCTAAAGGGGTAAAAGGTAAATGGACTCGTACGTAGCGCTTTCCCAGCACGATGTAACTAATAGTTCAAAGTAAAAGCAGATAAACATGTCTAGTCCTTCCTGTTGGTATTTTGTCTCATGATGTTAATGAATTGGAATCATGGACACGTGATTCCCATTTGCAGACATTCATCAGTGACAATGCTGCCTTAATAAGTCTAATAAAACTCCTACCGCCCACTCCAACACACACACAATATTTATTCACACTGGTAAATAAAAGCAACCTAACATCTGGCCTTTATATGATTGGAAAGTGGCTAATCGGCAATTGATCTCATTTGCAGAAGTTGTAGATGTCATATTTATCGGTTCTGACTTTGATCAGTATTCAAGTTTCACTTGGATCAATGTATTCTCTCATTACCATTGGTAATTGGTCATGTTCTGAAATGTTTTAGCTCCGGTGTGAATGTTTTAATACTTGTGGTTTTATTAGAGCTTATCTGTCTCAGTGTGTCCTTCAACTAGGACTCTCCCAGTACATAGTGACAGATAAACAAGAACCAGATGTAACTAAGAATCATCAGTTAGACATCTGTCAGGTTTGTAGCATTAGATACGCGCCTCATTTCAACATTCACTCACACTGAACAGCACATCCCAATCTATTGGGTGAGCAGTAGTTGACTTCCCAATGTCAGCAATAACTGACCAATTACAGGGGATTGTGTGTCGTGCCATTCCTTGTACCAGGCAGTCTCCCAATCTATAGAAGATAAAATGTGATTCACACCCAGTGCTTAGGGCTCAGGCCCACAGAGATGGTCTGTCCTCCTAAGCCCAGCGCTGCATTGCTTTTCCTCACCTGAACTTAGAATACATCTTACTGAACAGATCCTCTCAGGTTTTCTCTTCTCAGACTTCCAGTACAAGAATTGGGCAAACAGTTTTGTGCTGTGATCCATATCGGTTGACTCTGAGATGGTAGCTGACTAAAGACTGCCAGTGTTGGTTAGAGGGAAAGCCTTCATCAGACAACTTCAGCCAGCTTAAACATGGGTAAGACCTTTTGATAACATTGGCCTTACCAAAATAAAATAGTCTGACTAATGATGTACACTGCCAATCTAAACACTTTCCCATTAGATTTAATGGAAAAAGTGTGTCCAAACTTTTGACTGGTAGTGTACTTCTGATTGCTAAAATTAAAAATAAAAGAAATCTAGAAGAAATTTACTGTCTTCTGTATGAAATGGTCACATTTACATTAAAAACACACAGAGCCACGCGAGAGACAGTCGATAATTGTCAAAAATTACACCAAGCGGCAACCTCCGGCGGTTAAAAGTGAAGCTTATGCGGAGGTGCATAAAACTGCAGTTCCCTCTTCATCCGCTAGGGCTGGCTCCAAAACAGAGCAAATCTTCGTAGACTCCCATGTTAAAAAGGCCAACTTCACGGCAGAAATAAACATGTTTACAGCCTGGTTCAAAAATCCATTTTGGGTTTAGTAGGTCAGGTTTACCTTCATGACAACTGTCCGGGGAGTGATTTTTTTTTCTAACTAGCCCGTTTAAAAGTAATTTAATCTCGAAGTTCGGCATATTTAGGAGCGTGTCCTTTTGGTTGACAGGTACCAATGTCCGGCTTCAAGTCAGAAGAACGTAGAACAACCCCGGTTTTTAGCCGGTTAATAATGTGACTTAGCTTTAGCCCGCTTACCTCCGTTAGCTGGCTAGCTCCTGTTATCTCCGGGTTAGCTTGGTTAGCTTTTAGCTACAGAAAGCTCGGAGTTCGCTCGATGTCAATCATCCACCGTGACGCTCACGGCTCCCCTATCAGCTCCACCTCTTTGCCCATATTTGTTTTTTCCGGGCAAAACGCCGCGCATGATGCTGCCAAGATGGCGACGGTAGGAACCGCCCACCAAGCTTCAATTCAGCTCTTCAGAAACCTACGGATGACGTCACAGAGGCTCCATCCATCCATTATATACAGTCTATGGGTTACAGTGATGCGGCCAAATAAGAGAATCAGGTTAACAATTTAGTGCTATGACCCAGTTTAAGGCATACCGTTTGAAAAGTTGTATATATTTGCTTTGTATTTCCAACGACATGTGAGATCAATTTGCTTTAGCAGACAGCACGTTTGTTTATCCTGTCTCTTGGAAAACTTTTGACAGCAACTGCAAACTATGAATAGTATGGATTTTCTTGAACAAGGTTATAGAAAAAAGTTGCTTGGTATAGTATTCAAGTTTTTCTCTCTAACAACATCATTTTTTGTGTGTGAATCTATTCACTGCTTATATCCATCTGTCCATCTATTTTCTTATGTGTATCTGGCAAGGGTCACAGGGGACTTTCCCTTTCCCTTTCTCTGGCCATTCTTCGAGTTTGTCCAGGGGATCCTGAGGTGTTCTAATACCAGCAAAGAAAGTAGTCCCTTCAGCAAGTCCTGGGTCTTATCTAGGCAACCTTCCAGTGGGACGTGCCTGGAAAACCTCTCCCAGGAGCCATCAAGGAGGCACCCCTGACCACATGCCAGGACTCCACTATAATAAAGTGCATTTTACAAACAAGATTTACAGTCACAATCAGGGAGGCAAATTAAGGTGTACACGAAAAGAATGCAACACATTTGTAAATAAAGAACTTGAAAATTAACTTGTTCAGATTACAGAACTGGTTTAACACATTTTGTATGTGTAACAACAGCGTGGCTTTGTAGTCAGAGATTGCAGGTACTAGACTGGCCAGCCGTCATTGTCTTAGAGTGCAATTTTAGTCCTAATTCTGATAATTAGTGGAATTTCGTGAAAGAGCTATTTATCAACTTTCTCAAGTCTAACAATCCCTGTCACTCCTCCTGATATTTAAGAGACATTTAGAAGTGTCCAAAGTGGTTAGGAGTTTTCTGAGGTAAGAGAGACATGCATGAACGAGGCTTCCAGGAGTGGAAGGAGTTTTGCCTTTGTTGGATAGGATAGGCTGCTGATCAAACGGTATCGTTTGGATAGACCATGTATAATCTATGTTACGGATTTAATAAGGGTAATCTCATCAGTAACCACACACAAAATTTCACAAATATATATATATATATATATATATATATATATATATATATATATATATATATATATATATATATATTTTTTTTTTTTTTTTTTTTTCAAGGATTTAAAGTAGGAAATATTTATTTTGATTCACTGCCAATTTATATATTTTGTATAATTTTGTTGATTATTGTCAAAATATACACTCTCATTGCTCAGAGAACAATTCACTGACATTCTTAAATAAATGGTTCCATTCACTGATTGGTTACTTCAATATACCTGGAAGTGATGTCAAGTAAAAACTGCCTTTACAGCACCTTTTACTGCTGCATTCAGCCCTACACTTTGCTAAAAGTGCAAATGAGACATTTAATAAACAACTTTTAGCAAGGATTTTTGTTTTCACTCATAAGTTAACTCTTAACAGTGTTCATAGTTGTAATTCTAGGAGATTTGATACGGCCTCAGACCTGTCTCCCATTGACAATGTGTGGCTCATCATGAAACATGAAATATGACAACAGAGACCCCAACTGATAAGCAATTGGAGCTGTACATCAAGCAAAACCTAGAAAATATTCCACCTGCAAAGCTTCAACAATCATTATCCTCAGTTCCCAAATGCCTAAGTGTTGTTATAAAGAAATACCGTGGTAAACATACCCCTCTTTTGGAACGTGTTGAAGCTATCAAATTCTAAATGAGTGAATATTTGAAAACAAAGAAAGAAACAAACAAACAAAAAAACAACAGGACAATAAAGTTTTTCAGTTTGAACGTTAAATATCTTTTTTTGTAGTGTATTCGGTTAAGTATAAGGATTTGCAAATCATTGTATTCTGTGTCTTTGTTGTTTATTCAGAAAATTTGCTGTAATTCTGAGAATTCAAGCTCTGCTGATAAACTGGATACCCAGCTGACAGGTTTGGGAATTGTTGAGTACAAAACTTAATTCAATGGATTTACGATAAATATATCCAAAACATTTTCTCTGCATTTTTTCCTCTTTTGTTGTTATTTTGGAACCATGGACGTCCCAGTCAACAGGACAGGGTTCCTCCAGCAACTTGGACACTGACTGGCTCTGAATCTCATAGGGGAGTGAATATCTGTCCATTATTTTTCATGAGAAATCATACAATTTATTTGAAGGAGCAGCCTGCTGCGATGACATATTTTCACTGAGGGCGTTGGGTTCAGCACAGCACATTTTTCTTATGCACAGTACTAGTTTATTGATCACAACATCTTGCAGCTCTAAACCTGACCTCAAATTGTGGACAAAAAGACAAGAGCTTGACATACTTTCAGCTGTGTGTGAGAAGACTGGTAGCTCGTTGTCAGTCCCACTGTATTTTGGACTCACAAGTGAGTGAAAGATAATAAGCTCTTCAAATAATCCCAGAGAGTCATGTTTATTGGAGCATGTGGTCTGTAGAATACAGTGTAATACCAACCTTTAATAGTGTCCAAGCTTGCAGGCTTTTTTCTTCCATGGAGAGAAGTACAAGTCACTGGATCAATTCTGAATGCAGTGTAGCCTCAGAGCACTTAAGTTACACACACAACAAATGACGTTTCAAATTAGTTTTAATGCTTTGTTCGAGCAGGTGTGTCTGTTTTAAATAAACAAACAAATGAATAAATAAATAAACTTTTGGTTTAAAAATTAAATTAAAGTACCGTACCTGTGATCTCTTCAGTATATTACCTCTAAGACTCACTGTGTACATCCCCTGGTGATCATTTTATTTTCTGTACTTCAAGACAGTAACATTTGGTCCAAATTTCCAGAAAGCGTAGGTAAGTTCCACATAGTGGAAAATGTGTTATTTCCTCATCTCTCCACACACTCATGTTGTATATCCACACATAAATCCATCCATAGTCTGTCTTCAGCTCAGACAACACAGGTGAGCCATGCTGTAGTGGTCTATAGTTGGGTGGGATGTGGCTTGCTGGGTCTAACCCCTGCCAGTGAGCTCCGTCTGTAGGACATGTTGACTCTGCACACATTATCATCAATGCATGGTGCTGCATAGTCATACAGGATAATTGGACCAGAATAATGGAACAACAGTGGGATGGAGAAAAGTTTGCAAGTTGTTCAAGGGTAAACAGGACTCGCCTCCCTGGCAAAATGGTGATGACATCAGAGTGACATACAGACCCTTTCTTGAAAGCATTTCTTCAAGGTCCAACTGCAATTTAAATGCAATTTAAAGAGGAATGGAAAAGCTCCCCTGATAGTCAGTTGTGGTAGTCAGCAAAACATGTCCAAGTTTATTTATTACTGCAAGTTTTAATTGTGTGACCAGTCCAGAAGATATGACTCGAGTACCCCATCAGGAGATGACTAACAGCTGCAACCTCTTTACTAAAGATGGGATACTCTGCAAAAATCTTGGCTCAAGGCCCTTTAGGATTTTTTTTTTCTTCTATCAAACAAGAGGCCGGATGTAGAGGATGTAGAGGATCAAGGGATCTAAAGCTTAGTAAGAGCACTGCATTCATGGCGCATGTCTCTGATGGCTGGGACTGGAGCGAACATATGCTGAGGTCTTTATTGGCATTCTGAGGGAGATTGGAGGGACAATCAATTAGCTATGAAGCTGCGTATCCCTAAGGGCTCTTGGGATATCCAGATGTCTTAGTAGCCATACACACACCGAGATGCTAATTCACAGGGCTTGACTTTATGAGCAAATGCCACTGGGTGAGTACAGGCTGCGTTTTTGTTATTATGTGGATGACACATGTATTGGCAGGTGTGAGTAGATAATGGAGAATTTGTGCATCTTAACCTGGGTGGTAGAGACAAGCCTGGAGTTTGTGTAGCTGCTCTTGACTTTAACCAGTTCCATAAAAGTCTAATTGATAAGTGTTGTGAGTGGGACAGGGTGGGGGCAAAGGGTTGCACTGCACCCCTAGCTGTGGTGCAGACTTGAGAGGAGCATGCGGGGGCACTGCTGATTATTCAACATGTTTCTCTAATCCCAGCCCTTGTGGAAGGAACCTGTGAAAGAGCCTGGTCTTTGTGCCGGGGGGCTAATCGTGTTTTGGAAACGCCGATCGAGGCTAATCTTCTGGCCTGCTTCTAATATGGAGCTGCTGATATCCTCTGCTGCGATAAATTAAGCTACTTATTAATCTAATTATGGTACATTCATCCCCACAAACTTTCATGTGACTTGGAAAGCCCCCTTCACTATTAACTCCTGCTCCCCTCTATCCGCCCCTCTCCAAACTCGGATCTAGAGACTGACTGCCCTCTTTCCCTTTCAGACTGCCTGGCCGGCCCAATTAAGAACCCTCAGGATCTTGCCTCTAACGAGCCTCCAGGCTCCAGTCAGCCTCTCACAGACTGGGGTCAGACTTGCTTATTCTCCATCCACCCCCCTTCAATCCCACTGAAAACTCCACCTGCTCCTTTATCTCTTTCTTTAACCAAGTTGGCTTTCTGTTTAGGACGGCATATCTATTTTCTTTTATTAATGGCCTTGCTGTGTATTTACAAAAACAGCAGCCTTCAGAGTTTTACTATTCACCTTGTTTTACTTTAATTTTTCAGCTCATTTAGTCTCCGTTTGTTACACTCTTCACATTTTATACATGCTAAAATAAATAGTTTAACAACATGCCTTTATCAAAAGTTACTTATGGCTCTTTCTGTGTGATTCCTCTGGTTCCCATAGTTCTGCCCCCAGCTTTAACCTGATGCTGCTCCTGCTGAGTTTGCTGGTCTTTCACAGGATGCAACATCCCTATAAGTTGGAAATCCTGAAGATCTGCTAAACTCTCTGTGGGGAAGTGAGAGCAGGATGACAGCGGCCTTCCTTCCATGGACAGTGACCCTGAAGGGAGATGAAAGAACTTCATGTCTGCACTTTAGCGACTAAAACAGGGTTCCAATCATCCGTGAAGGCTCCCTTACCCATCCCACCCCTGCTGACATTACTTTTGCACCTATCCCCTTCTCTACCTTTTTTTATTTCATTTGGGGTGAAAAAGAGTGACAGAGTACCCAAAGTTTGGATCCCTAATTTTTCTCAGCCTCTTCCTGCCTTTCTAATAATCTACTTATGCTGTTTTGTTTGTCCTTGAAGCCACTGAAAAACATTTCCTTTTTAGACTTCCACTTGCAATAGCAAAGCTGATTTTATTGCCACCAAAAGCTGCATAAACATTTTTTTTGTTTTGTGTACTTTTTCTCTGAAGACAAACAAAATTCTCTTTAATCAAATTCTTAATCATTTGCTGCACTTTGTCCCATTGCTGGTGTATGCAGCTCAATTTAAACAGGTATAATCTGAGTGGCATTAACCTTCCAGTGCTCCTTCAGTGATGTTGTGGATGCGCTCTTTCCTCAAAGTGAAGAGGAGCAGTTAGTCGACAGGAAAGTGCTCGCTGTCGTTTGTTCTGAGAAACAAAGGTTCTGTGCTGCTATCAAACTCCCATTAGATATGGAGAATTGAGTGTGTGGTCTTCAACACATACCAAACGGCGAGGTGATAACACAACGCAGAGGCAGGCCAGGACGCTAATTGCATGCCGAATATTTATAGTCCAGACAATTAGCTGTTGCCTTTTATATGCAAAATAACAACAACAGCAGTGGCAACAGAGAGAGGGATGGGGGGTAGGGGGGGTGGGGTTAGTAATTAAGATGCTCAAAACAGAACAGGGACATGCAGTCTGTTGTACTCTGATTTGTTGCTAACAAACACAATAATTAGCCTGTTATTGCTGGATAATGAAGTTGCCCGTGTCCTTTTCCCTCAGCCGAGTGCCATCATAAGCAAGGATGTTCTCAGCAATGGTGCTGCTTCTGTGGGCAGGATCTCGAAGACCACCATGTTGAGAGGTTTGGGATTACCAAAGGTTGGAAATGACTGTTTACAGTTTTGTACAGTAGTGTGCCTCATTTAAAGGAAGTTTTGAGATGAAATTATCTTTAATTTGTCATGAAAGCAGTGTTATAATAAAAGATCCACCATATTCATTTGTATGAGTGTACATAAAGTGTGTCAGTCCATGTGTGTGTAACTCCATATGGTTGTGACCCCAGGTTCACTGAATCAACAATGCTGTCTGGCAGGATTAGGTGCAGCTCGAGCTGATTTGATATTTGTGGCTGATAGTGCTTGTAAGCATGTCTTTGTTCCCTCCCATTGTGGCTAAGATTAAGGCAAACCTCCTCTTCATCAGCCTACTTCGGTGTAGTAATAACCTAGATAAAGCTACTCTTTGATTGAATCATTTCTGTGTGTGTTCAGGACCTCCTCTCTCTCACTCCCTGTCAGCTGTCGCTTTCACATCAGATGCTTTATTTCTTACTCTTCTCTCATAACTGTCACTTTCATTGATCTCTGTTTATATTTCCTAACTTTTCATCTTTAATACCTGTCAGTCACTGCTACATGCTAATGAGAATGTTTGTGCATGTTGATTTCTACTAATTATGTTTTGAATATGATTTGAATTTGATGGTTATTGCTGTTTATAAGCGTTCAACTTGTGCAAGAACTTTTAATAGTTCCAACAAGTCGGCATAGATAGCTTGACTGAATACTGATTGTGTGCATAACCAATTAACCACATGTTAACATTTAAGTTGAGGAATCTAAAATTGCAGGACCCTCATGTTATCTGTATTGTTAATGTTTTAAGTGAATATACAGTGTTGCGATGTTTTTGCACATCTATAATATCTTGTGCTGCCATGATTTTTTTTTCAAACAGGAAAAGGCTTTTTCCTGCAACTTTTTCAAACAAGCTATATTTAGTCTTCGTCAAATGTTACTATTAAACACTGTTATGTTTATTAGGTTAACTTAGGCTTGTAGCTTCTGAAATGTACTTTTGGGTAACTGGTACTGTCTTTTCTTCTTGGCATTGTTATAATACACATCTCAATGTTCCTGACCACTAAACTGCTAAAACATCTGCTTTCATAAAGTTGCTCACAATTTAGTGATGACTGATTAATCAAAGGAATTTGATTAACAGCACCTAGATGCTGCTTAGACTCTTACTACCATAAAAAAGTTTAGATATAAAGAACAAGATATTAAGTATTTAAAGCGCATTCAGTTGCCTTATGCATAAAATATGCTCTATAAATACAATTTTTGTGTTTTGCATTTGCTGTTTTTCCTAATTAAACAATATTTACACTGCACTATTATTATTATTATCCAGTCCCTATTTAAAGACATGAATGCCAAATAAATTACAATTTAGTTGAAGATAATACACTAATAATACACTACTAAACATTTTAAACACAGAATGGCCAGAATGCAATAAAGCACAGGTGTGAAACTCCTGTCCTTGAAGGTCGGTATCCTACAGGTTTTTGTTATGTCCATGCTTCAACACACCTGACCAAAATTCATAAATAGGTTGAGAAGAAGCAGCTGGATCCATGTGATTTGAATCAGCTGTGTTGGTAAAGGGAAACAACAAAAATCTCCTGGATTTCGGCCTTCGAGGACTGCAGTTTGACACCTCTGCAATAAAGCTTGATGTCAACCATAGTTTCATGCACTAGATCCGGGGGAAATCTTGTGTCAGCTGAATTCCTCCTCTTGCTGTTTGGAAATCCTGCCCACAGGTTTTTTTCCAAAAAGTCTCAAAGATCATGCCATTTGTTATGTATTGGGAACTTGTCGCTAATCTCTGGTGTCTTCCCAGAGCTGCTGAAAACAGTTGTAATCAAGGCTCTGCTGAAAAGAGACAATCTAGATATGACACAAATGAACAACTACAGGTAGATCTCAAATCTTCCATTTCTAAATAACATAATTGAAAAGCCATTTTTCATCAGCTAAATGATTTATTAACACTAAATATGTCTATGATGTCTTCCAGTCAGATTTTAGACAACACTACTGCACTGAGACTGCTCTGACCAAAGTTATTAGTGACATGTGTTTGTATACAGATGATGGAAAAATGTCCGTCTTAGTTTTACTGCACCTCAGTGCTGCATTTCACACAGTTGACCACAATATGTTACTCCAATGACTGGAGAGCTGGTTGGGTATCTCTGGCACTGTCCCAAACTGGTTCAAACATACTTAGAGAACAGGAAACACTTTGCGCAACAGGCAACTTTACATCTGAGAAGACAAGAGTTACATGTGATGTTCCTCAAGGTTCCATCCTGTTTAACATCTACATGTTTCCACTGGCACAGGTCATACAGAATCAACACATTAGTTACCACAGCTATGCAGATGACACAATGATTTATATCACAATGTCACAAGGAGACCAAGGACCTGTACAGGACTTTGGTAGATGCGTTGAGGAGACTAATGACTGGATGCACCTAAACTATCTGGTTTACAAGGCCCTCAGTGCTTTAGGACCAAAGTACATCAGATAGCTTCTGTCCAGTTATAAGCCTACCAGACCCCTCAGGTCATCTGGATCGTTTTTAAAAAAAAAAAAAAATCAGTTCCTAGAGTCAAAACAAGACATGGAGAAGCTGCATTCAGTCTCTATGCTCCACATGTCTGGAACAAACTCCCAGAAAGTCTCAGATCAGCTGAATTTACTTAAATCGAGGTTAAAGACCCTCCTTTTCTCTGCAGCATTTCAGTAGTATTTATTCATAACTAGTTTGAGTTTGTTTCAAGTCCAAATCTGCATGTTTCTTTATTTGATTAACAAAATAAAAAAACAAAAAACAAAACACTTTCGTACCATGGCTATGTCCTAGTTTGGGCAACTTGGTGAGCAATTATTGAGTGCACAGGTTTTGGGGTTCCCACTTTTAATTTTATTTCCATCACTTTACACTTCAGTTCCATACTTAATAAAACAACTGACTGTATTACAGTTGTGGTGCAACGTGACCATACTACCAAGCACTATAGATTTGCTTTTCTTTTATACTTTATACGTATATGTATCTATCTATCCATCTATCCATCTCTCTCTCTCTCTCTCCATATATATATATATATATATATATATATATATATATATATATATATATATATATATTAATGGTAATAATAATGATATAATGACTTGTAGTCCAGCTCCAAGCAGTTATTTCCTCATAAGAAATGAAGCAATCTCACTTTACCAGGTAGTGGTCCTGTACAAGTATCACTACCTGGTCAGGTGTTTCTGTTATTGTGTCCTTTGAACTTGTTGACATAATTTCTATCTGACACTTAGGAGTAAAGTTACTTTCATGTTCTCACCTGGTCACTTCTCCCACACACAGACACACTTACATAGACATACGGAAACACAAAGTAAAGGTTACTACATGACAAAAGACACTCCAAGTCATTGATGTGATAGTGTATCGTTCCATCCAGTCCCACTCTTGGGCGCACACACACACTAACACACACACTCTAATCTCTACAGGTATTTCTCTTCGGCTGCCGTTATTAGAATGCAGCAAATGCTCTCTATTGATGCATGTCAGAGCCTCATTCTTTCATCTCCAACATTTAATTTACCGTCCTGTTGTGCCACTAATCCTGTGTCGTGCCATTTCCTCCGCTCCTCAGATTGCTCTCTCAAAGCCCCCTCTCCGCCAGATAAAGAGGAAGGTAATCGCCATTGTCTGGCTACAGATACACCAGCGCTGGCTCCCCTTCTTTCTGCAGCTCCAAATTAAAGGGCCGTCCTGCCCTTACGCCCCCTTAATCACTGGCCTCGTCTCTCTGTGCGAGTGGACCCCAGGGCTGCTGCACTTTCATCCACAAATAGGCTTTCAGTGAGAACCACCCAGGGCTGGCCTCCTCACAGGAGATCCCCACAAACTCCTCTGCGCTGCTCTGTCCCATTCTCTGTCCTGCAACAGCCTCACTTCCAGGCTCACACGCTTGCTCTTCCTCAGGCCCCTCCAATGATTGGACATTCTACTTTCCCTTCTGTTGCACCCTGATGAATTGAGTCTTTCTCTCTCCTCAGGAGGTCTGACCCACAAATCTGTTAAGAAACTTCAAAGCGCAAACACACAGACTCATTTCAGCTGTTTTAACAGCAAGGGTAGCCAGTAACATCTTTTAACGTGTTCCTTAAGTTGTTGCATTAAGAACTGGACAATATTTAACTGGTTTGGCCTAAAATATGGCATAAAAGTTTGGAATTTAGGTGAAAAAAAAGAAAACTATTTTCTCCACACATTACAGTTGATGATGCTATCTGGTAATCACAGTCCACAGTGGCTTGCGCCAGTGAAAATAAAACTGAGTGGTAACACATTATGGAGTCAGGGTCAGCACTCAAACAGACAGAATCACTCAACACCATTCAGCTAATTTCTGCTAATTGTGACTCTCACTTCCCTCTGCCGCATTGACATAACGCTGGAGGGCTCAGCCAAATCATCACCATTATGACATTAGCAAGAGCTTATCCAGTACTAAGAGCTTGAGCTGATACTAACACTAAGGAGTTTAGGATGCTAAGATGAGACCAAGCAATCACAGTTGCTGCCGTAAGACTGATGGACAACAATGAAAGTTTACAATAAGGATCAAAAGATCCTCTCAGGGTTAAGGGAACTATCCAATTAAGAAAGCATGGCTTTCAGTGTATGTGAGAAAAAAGACTGCTCTAGCTAATGCAGAAAATCTGCACCCCTTCTGCTAATAACAAGCCGTTTAGCTTGAGCGACTCCTGTCATGTACAAAGGAATGACTGCTCTCTGCAGTACGGTTAGCCTCTCCACCCTAGACTTATTAAGGCTCCTGTTAGAGCAATTCTCCTTTTTGACTAGGGTGAAGAGGCTGTTTAATACACATGCAGCAAATTAGTGAGGAAAGAGTATTGTGCTATTATGAAACAAGGACAGGGAGACAGCGAGGTTTGGGGCGCTGCGAGGGAAGATGATTGCCTGTGATGTGTCCCAGGTTGTAATCCTTGGACAAGAGATTGTGAGTTTCCCTTTAGCCAGCAGAGAGGGTCTGGCTGGGGAAAGGCATAGGCTTAATTAGACATGTCTGGGGAGGAGATGGGCTTTAGGTGTAGCTAATTAAGATCATAGCTATGGCTGAAAAAGTTTAAACAATACTGCAGTACCATTCAGGTCCCACAGGAGCAGAATAATTCCGGCAAGACGGCATTGTGCTACAGCGCATGGATCCACAACTTTGTGATTATAGTTTGAGATGTTATGGGTTGCATAGTTGCCTACCTTTTCTTCACAGTGATTGAAATTAAAACAGAAAATATAAAACAAAGAACTCCTTCAATGGTTACTTTGTGATGAAACTTAATGTAAAGACTTTCTCACAGTGTATACCAAGGTGATCTCATACTAATTGTTTGAGTACAGTAACTTATCTTTTCATGATATATTCTTAAAAAGCCAACGTTAAGTTAATTTTACAGTAGATCAACGGCCAAATCTCTGTGAGTCTATCTGCTTCTTCCTTGGGTCTGTTCGCGCCAGAGATACTTGACAATAAGAGTGGAACTGAATCAAACTGGAGCGCTCTTGTGTCTTCTGGTGGGCAAAATGGTTGGAGGCCAAACAGCCCATAATCCTCACTATTGACAGGGCCTGCTCTGTTCCCTGCCTGATCTGTTTGGTCTGTCAAGTTAAGGGAGCCCCTCTCCTGCTTGTGGGAGCCAAATCTATAAACAAACCCTCAACTGCTCCCAGAGCCTTCCCTGTGTATTGTCCTTGGACTACCATCATCCCTGCTGCTTCAATGGGAATCATTATTTAATTGGCCTCGACAAGCATATGGGCATTATTTTTGTTCCATACTGAAACGTGGGTGTAATATGTCAACTCATATGCAACTAACGTTCGATGGTTGCTCTGTTATAAAGTTAGTCTCTCTTCGTATTGTGAGAATATGCCTCGTACTCGAACAAAAGTGTGACTGAATAGAGCCATAGAGAAATACATTAGATATTTCCCTGGAGCTTTTCAGCCCTTTCATCATTTCATTCATCTTTGTGAGGACCAGACCTTTCTTGCTGTGACTTTGTTAAATTGCAGTATTTCATCTCTTGTTCATTTCGGCAAAGGGTGAAAAGGGGAGGGAGCTTTCTAAATGTAGTCGCATAGCTGTGATAACCAGGCTCTCGCTTTCTCTTTCCCCTCTGACCAGCAGTCACCTTTAAATCTGCCTTTTCATATTCTTCTCAAAGCGTCTTGTCCATTGAAAAGGCGCCTGCCAAACCGGATCTTTGGACAAACAAGAGAAGTGGAGACAGAGAGTGATGGGAGACCTACAGGAAGCAAATAACCACTGGTGAGGAATAAAAATACTTTCTCCTATCTCTGTATCAGCCTCCCTATTTCCATGTTGTTACTTGTTGTAAAGTCAAATTTACAATACAATACAATAAATGGTTTTAAAAAAAGATTGTGCTCATATCTTCTTAAAGGAGGCATCAAACTTAGATGTGTTTATTGTCAAATCAGTGTATTACCATTTTATTTGGAAGCTTCCTGCTGATAGGGTATGATGTAAACATCAAAATAGTACTGTTCGCAAAGTAGACCTCTAACTGGGTGGTTGTCTGGTGACAGGTTGTGGGAGAGCACCATCCAACTTGACCGACAGGCCTGCGATAGGCGATGACAGCCTGGCTTCCTCACCCATGAAAGGATAGAGGCCCAGTAGCACCTTCAACAAGATCTGCCAGTGCTCTCAGAAAAAAAAGGAAATATTCAAATGGTAATCGGAAGCTGTGAATCATAAGCCCAAGGTAAGCTATGTAATGCTGGTAAGACAGTGAGTTGTGCTTTATTGGTGGAGAGGGAAATCCCTTTTGCTATTCAGGACAAGAATTGCAACAGTAATGCCATTAACTTGCACCCTGAATCATCAAATGCCATTTAATTGCCAATAGCAGTCCATTGTTTGGAGCTTGTGAATTTAGGCCTCAGTGCGGCTGTGTTTATATTTGTGGGGGTAAGAGGGGGTAAAGATGGGAGGATTTATATTGCAGGGGGTTTGTAAGGGTGTCATAGTGTAAAATGTCTGAAGAATGATGGCCCCTCACACATGCACAATCACACACAAGCAACCGATGCCTAACTAAAGCTCCGAAGTAACTAGCTTAACTAAAGTCTTTAAGGAAAGTAAATTCGGACAAACTCCTTTCTCCTTAATACCTGATTTGTTCAACAACATGATTTGGGGCACGTCTATTCAAGGCCTTTTTGGGCCAAGCCGAGGTCTTAAGGCTCAAGGCTTGTACCTCGCGGTTATTGTGGGCTGTTTAGGGTTTGTCTCAAATCTCCTTGTGCGGGTGTGTGGACGCTCCTAATGCTGGCTAATGGGCTTCAGCAGAGTAACAGTCTCCCAAGTCCCATTGAGGACCCCATGGAAAGTAGCATAAGCTCCATCAAATAAAGGCTCTGACTAGACCTTTCTTTTAGAGTTTTTTATTATTGGGAAGAGGCCACCCTCCATCACCCCCATTTTCACCCCAAATCTCCTGTCCATTCTCCTTGGATCTTCTATCCCCACCAACCTCCCTCCAACCTGACCAACACCAGCACCCCTTCTCTGGAAGCCCAGACCCATCAGCATTGTCGTTTAAACTCCCCCCTCCTCTAAAACCTGCCACAATCCAAGACATTGGCCTCCACCCCCAGCCTTGTCTCATATCGTCGAAGCTGACCCTGACAGCCATGTCCCGGGGAGGGCTAAATTGAATGTGAAATGCATGGTGGGTCCTCACAGACTCCATTGTGCAAAGGGGGAGTCTGGGAGGTGAACAGCGTCACTGCTCCTCACTGCTGATCGAGTTTGACAGCACGACGGGAGGAGGCAAGAAAAACGTTCTCTTGCTCTCCTTTAGAACTGAAAGAGGGCCTTTTTCAGTCTCCCCCACCTATCAACCAGCTCTGCCTTCCCTCCATCATCTCACCCCTCTTCTTCTTTTCTCCATGAATTGAAACAGGCTGCAGCTTTCTTTTGACCACCAACTCTCCTGAGATCACAATATATTTCACTGAGCTCATCCTTGGATTGACAACAGATGAGTTTCAAGACTAGATACTCTGACCTTGCTTTACTGGTTTTCAAATGTACACATAGGGTGACATCCACCAACTTGCACTGTGTTTTGAGACATGGTTTTAAAAACATTTTTTGTTCAAACCTATCTGAAAACTATTTTTTAAACTTACAAAATTTCTGTTTGTAAATGTTGGGTTGACGAAAAAAGCCAAAGTCAGCACGTGTTTGTGTATGCACAAAGGAAACTCTGTTCTGCTTGGCCTCAGACAGCCCCTCTCCCCTGGATGCAACAAACCCCTCATTTAATGCAAATGACAGTCATCTAGAATCCAATGCATCTCTCATGGCTGCACATTGCCTAATCAATGTGAAGTGCTGTGTAAAAAAATACATTGCCTTCCTGTAATAGTGGTTTTTGACCGAGTCAAGTGCAGCTCCTAGAATTAATCCCAACCTGAGATTCAATTATGGGCGCCTGGCTAAGCAAGAGAGGGTTAGCACTGTAAGCAGGAGTGAGGGGGTTGTTGGTTATACATCTGTATGTTTTTGTGTTTGCGTGAAGGGTATGCATGCGAAAACTTTCCTGGTGTTGGACATGTGGGTGAGATACACAGGGACTTGGACATAATGTTGTTCTTTGCCCTGGTTGGCTTGGACTGAGGAAAATAGGGCCCTCCAATCTCTTCCCTTAGGAGTGTGTTCATCATTCAGAGGCAGCCCACGTCAACCTTCCAGGCTGTGTGGCCTGTGTTGCAAAGGGGAGTTGTGAAAAATTTGGTTTTGAAAATTCAGAGTTGCAAAACCTCATTGTCACCTTTTTCTAATGAGTTCCCCGATCGTCAAACGTGTTCTCAGTTCTGGTGGTGCTGGAAGAAAAAGGAAGAGAAGAAAGAAGTATCAAGCCTTGTTGTAAGAGCTGCACTGTGGCTTCATCAATGTGCATGAAAGTCAGGCTTCCGGAAATTCATTTCTGCCGCCTATGCCAGATAAGCATGTTTCAGGTCAATGTTTGTACAGTTTGTTTTTGAGGAGACGCTGTGTTCATTACAAGGTGTTAGAGTGGCTCTTGTAATTTTCATTCACATTTACATACTGTTGTTGGGATCCATCAACACCTCAATTGTGTATAATGACCAATTTGAGGATATTAGATTAGCCCTCCCAGAATATACCTCCTCCGAGCAGAGAGGTGGGAATTTGATGCAAAAGAACAAAGTAAATTCAGAGCACATATCTGATGGTAGAGGATGTGCACCAAAATACATGAAAAGCATACTAACCTGTACTTTAAAACCACAGCGATAGAATCTTATTCAGAAAACTGATGTGGTGTCCTTAAGGCCAATGGGTTTTTTTTTTTTTATCAGAGAATAATTTAGCAGCTAAGATATTAAAGAAAATGTGTGACATGCTACATAGAATTTTTATTATACCATATAGCAAACTACTTATAGAAACTGTGAACTATTAGCTGTTAACCATTTAGGTATCAAAGTTTTTAAGAGATTCTGTGAATAAGAAAAATGTTGATTATGAACCTGAGGTATTATGGCAGCATTTAATTTTATATTGTGGCTTCACAGGTTGATGCCGATTGTTATTGAACCACAACTGACTGATGACCCTGGTGACTTGTTGTTGACAGCCAATTCACATATTTGTTATTAAGTGGTGTGAAGTGGTAAGCTCTCTGTCTGGAAGCATGAGACATGGAAACATGTCTGCAGACTGTTTGTTGCAATTCTATGGCCTTGGCACTAAAGGGTCAAAATGCCATGAACACTCACTGCATTGTAGCTAATAATAAAATTCATTTATCATAAAACATGGTGTGGAAGACAGTTATGGTGTTTTGGTAGCAATTAAAGAGGGAATTTCCACTTTCCAAATCTCTTTTTGTAAAACTCAACACATTTTATTCTTACCAGCTTGACAGGTCCCCAGTCCTTCGCAGTGCCAACACAGAGACAAAAATACCCAGTCACACTCATGTCTTTGGAAGTTGGGAAGAGATTAAATGCAATTAAAATGGGATTAGTGAGTTACAAAGATTTTAATTAATTAAATTACGTTTAAATTACATTTTAAAATAAAGTTTAAATTTAATAATATAGTTTAGCATTCTTTCTACCAGAAACCTGTTGCTTCCTCATACCCAGGGCCATGCCAGTTATTATTAAATCATATAATTGAATCATTTCACATATTTGGTAAAATGTATTTGCAGATATTATTTATTGTACAATGTACAATGGAATACATATGCAATTTCTTTTTGGACAAAGTGGATTATTAAAAACTCAACATCGAATGAAAAATTTGGCTGTTAAAACTTTTTCTTCCAATTCAAAATAAAACTCTTTCCAGTCCTTCCATTTTTATCTGAGAGATAGACCGAAATCATGTGAACCACCAACACACTTGTCAGAATGAAGACAATTCGTTAAAGAAAATACAATTATTCTTTCATGAAAGAAGTTGATGCTTTGTATGTATGAGTCTTTTAGAGTCACTCCCTAGAAGCCATTGCTGGTACTGCATACCAATTCACTTTCTCAGTGGCTTCATCTTTCAGAGCTGCTGGCTAAATCTGTTTTTATTGACAGCCAGTGCCCTGGCCACAGATTGTTTAAAATTTAAGTCATTTTTATACTTTTTTAAAAAAAGTTTTTTTTTATTATATTAATGTAACATTACTGCATATAGTATTTTTTGTTCGTAGTATTACTTATTTTTCTTAGTATGTATAACTTAGTATCTATAACTTATACATATTGTAGGATATGTCTAACTTAATCTTACCTTGTGTTGTACAGATTAAACTACCATCATATCAAAGGCTGACTGTCTTCCCTCAGACTTAATGTTTGGTGATTTCCCATGCCATAAAGCAAAATAGAATTAGACAAAATGATCAAAGCAGGGATGATGAAGTGAATTATCTGTGTTTACACCTTACAAATTCCTGAATGCACAGCATAATATCCATAATATTCATAACATATATACCTTTGTATGATGATTTTGAATTCTGCCTTAACATATAGATCCATAAAAATAAAAACACTGAGCTGCAAGTTGATTGATTCCGCAACAAAGTTTAAGATTAGTGCTGCTGTATATCTGGCCAAGCAGAAACAGTCCCTTGTCATATTATTATCATATATTTTCCCCAAAACATGATGGTATGTTTAGCATCTGTGCAAACAGCAGCTTTAGCTGTTTGCAAAAAAAAAAAAAAAAAAGAAAATAGATATTTAACAGCAGAGTACCTTCAATGCTGGAATTTTCATTATTAATACATTTTCTAGAGTCTTTGAAAATACTGGTTGAGGCTGGATTATAACGACCTAAACTATTTTAGAGCCTTCAACTGAATGACACAAGGGTATGACTGAATGACAGAATAAGAAGAAAATGAAGGAGCACAAGTAATTTTGAAGACATTTAAAAAATTGGAAAAGAATATGATGTCCTGTGCAAGATAGTTTACTTCACAATCTAACAAAGTTTTGCCTCATGTCCGAAACTGCCTCACATCACGACAGGAAACAGTATAAAAGAATATTCTGGATCATGTTTTACTTTTGGTATTGTTGTTATAGTTAATGCTTCTGATGCTTACTCCCCTCTCCAAAATACATTTTAATGCCTTATTCATTCACTCACATGCACACACATACACACTACATGTACATACTAGATACTACACATATGTATACATTGCATATGGTCTTTACTATACACTATGAGTTGTATGCTACTAGTCCAAGGACGTTACTGTCTTCCATCCCCTCCGTTCTCCATTCTTCCCGACAGCAGGCCAATGACAACATAAACACAGAGAAGGCAATTTAGCTCCTTCTTTTAGAACTACTTTGAAAATAAAAGAATTTTAATTATGGACACAATGAAAAGAAAAAAGGACTAAAAAGGGAGAAAACGTTGACGCACAGCAAACAAAGCTGAAACAATTATCTTCTGGTGACCAGTCGGTGTTTTTAGAACAGTCATTTTAATCTTTTATTTACTGCAAACAGAGAGAGGGGGGGTGAGTGAGCAAGAGACTGAGAGGAGAAGAGGGATGGCGATGGGAAGCTGGGGTGAAAGAGAGATAGATAATATGCATATATTTTAAACATCCAACCCTCAATCAAAAGATAAATTTTTTTTTAGAGAAACAATTTTGCTATACACCCGGGGGGAGGAGGGGGTAGTTTGTCATTTGCTGTTGAAAATCGCTCACCGTCAACCCCCAATGACAACATTGCATTTTCTCATTCATTACTAAAAGAGAGCAGAGTGACATTGTGAGTTTCCTTTGGCAGAATAAAGCCCACCACCAACAACAGCATCACAATACAATGGGATGATGGTAGAGTGATTTCGGAGCTAGTTAATTGAACCTAGAAGGAGCCTTTTATCGACTTGTGGAGGTTATAAAAGTCAGGTAATTGACATTCACATGATTCATGTGTTGACCTAGCATTACCAATAGATAATATATCATTTAATAGTTCATTTCAGATGAGAAACACTCTCTTTTCCTTGTGCAGACTATTGCAATCACTCTCTGCTATGTGAAATGGGGAGGAAGAAATCGAGGCCTGTTCAGCATCTTGGACATGGTGACTGTTGCATTACTGGGTCTTGGGATTTGCAAAGAAGCTGTACTGTGGGACGCCTGTGTAAGTGAAATATAATTAATCTATCACATCTTTTCCAAATGAGCCATTGACACCTTGCCTTTGAAGCTGTGCCGGTGTGTGGATGTAGATGCGTATCAGCTGTGTTTGGCCCCTGGGTGCCTCAGATATAAACATTCACTCCACCGGATGCTGTTATCCCCTATTGAGTGACACTGATGCGTTATGTGGGATTGGCTAAAATAGCAAAGCAAAAGCTACAAATCTCCATTTGCAATGAGGAGAAAATTCCATAGGATTAATTTTCTGTATAAGACCCCTGCTTGGGCCCCCAGCCCCCCACCCGGTCCACAACTTCAGCTGTGCAGCCTGGTGTTAAAAGACCCAGAGGAATACTGTCTTTGTCATCCTGCCGTTTGCAGCTAAAGAATAAGAGAAGTTTTAATCCCCATTGTCCATGAGTCTGGGAGTGGGGTGGGGGGGGGGTGTCGGCGGCTGTAAGATGATCCAACTGGCCACACTAATCCCTCCATACCACTTTCGCCTTCACATCAAAAACACCCCCCACCCTCCCACAAAGCAATGGTCTTGTGCGTTGGACCCCAATGTGCAAATTCTAAAGAGGAAAATGGTGCAAAGAAAAAGTTGCCACAACAGAACAGAATAGACTTAAAGACAGTGTCACAGAAGATGGGGTGAACTCTGGGGTGAAGGTGGGGGCATCGCAGGCTCCTTCCAGCCTGCGAGAGCACACGCTCCCACTGCTGCCGCTCTGGCCTTTAGGTCAGGGCCTGATGCAACTGATGCAGTTGCTCTTTTATAGGTCTGCTTGGCAACCAGAATATGTTTTCTGAACTCTGCGCATTTCTTATTTTCCAGAAGGGCTACAGGCCAGGAGAATAGAGACAGGTGCCACTCAGCTGAATGCACATGGTGCACATGGGCTTACCATTGTACACAAGTACCAACTGTGACACACCATATTGCTCTAAATCCTGATGGATAAGCCAGGGAAGCAAAAAAGCAGCCAAATATAAAAAACAAAACACAACAAAGCAAACAATCAATAAGTAGCTAGGTAGTTGTAGCTTCTAAGTTTATTTTGGTTTTATTTAAAATTTGGATCAAATTTTCCATTTACAAAGAAAAAAAAACAAGGAATCTCACCCCATAACCATTATCTGTTTGTTGCCATGCAGGACATCATGGACATGGTTTCAAGCTAATAATACTTAAATCATTTGGCAGAGTAAAACATTGTCATTTAACATGCTACCAAATATATAGACTGGATAATCACAACTTTATTTGGAAAAATTATATCGATACGTACAAGTGGGTAGTTTCTTCTGCTTAGGTGCATGTTCTATGGTGAGGTTGCCTAAGGTATATAAACCAACTAAGCGTTGGCTTATGGCCTCCATGCCACCAGGGGGCACCCAACGTGGTTATTAAATGCCATGATAGCATTTTTTAAGAAAAAAAGGACAGAAATGTAGCATGAAAATTTCAATCAAATGGAGCCCCAACAGGCTTTGGCCATATGAATTAGACAAACAAGGCCACAGTTAAATGTTGGAGGGATGGTGATCAAATAATTTTTTTTTTATCCAGGGGCAGGGTGAAAAGTCAAAACCATTTTCTCCTCTCATTATGTCTTCAGCTCTTTATTTTGACCTTTGTGGAAAACATCAAAGGGTTAATGAAAGGTGGTAGAAGAAATCAAGAAGGATTTTTGTAAATAGAATATGACATAATGCTGCAATGTGGATTTATAGCCCTAAAACTATATATGTCAAGTAATCATTATTCAAATGTATTAATTTAATATGATCTTGTCATACTGTCACATACCAATGTCTTCTAAAATATTTTGTATAACACATCATGTTAGTGTGATAAAATATAATATAAAATACCACCTAATTATCAAGGTTTATACTTAAGAAAGGAAGGGAAAGGGCTCAAATATTCAACATATAGTGATAATAGTGCAACTGGCTAAACGTTACAGAGCATCACTTTGAAAGTTTTGGCCACACAGGGCTTTTGAGATGAAACCTCAGGATTTTGAGACGAAATCATAAATGATGTTCCAGTGTATACTGGTAATCTTCAATAAAACATTGGAACTTCTTTCCTTAGTATTAGGAGAATTGAATACTGCATTTCCAGTCTCTGGCTTTAATTAGGTTTAATTGTCCAATTCAGTTAAGTTTACGTAAAGGTCACAGTTTAATACTACATGTAATCTGTGATCTGTAAGGAATTTTTAAAAATTGTGAAAACTCCTCTTAAAGTATAATTTTCTGTCAAATGTGCATGACCCTGGCTTTTGACTGAGAAACATTGAGATTATTTCAATCTGTAATGTCTAGAAACATAACATGACATCATCTTTGGTCACGAAATGTCGGTGTGTTGCTAAAATCTTTTGATACCTTATAACAAATAATGACCCTCTACCATAATGAAGTCATTTCTCTTAATTAAAACACTTTCGAGATTTTGAAAAGGTCAAATGATTTGTTACTCAGGTTTCATCTAACATCTATCCACCATGATGATTTGATTATAAAAATAAAACAAGACCTCTTGATGCAGTGCCTTTACTTTTCTTATGACCATGCAGATGGGCATGAAAATAGATGATAGATGAGGGTTGACGCTCACAGCCAAAAAGCGATTCTATATGTGGCCTCTGGGGGCACACAGACAAACACAGATGAAAATGGAAAGAACTGAAGAAGCTCTGACGAAGTTCACTATAACAGAGTGTGTGAGGAGTCAGAGTGGGGGCAGGGAGAGGAGACAAGGGTGTGCATGTGTCTGTGTGAGGGAGCCAGGAGACAGCCGTTTAAAATTCTGTTTCCTGCAAGTGAGGAGGCTAATCCTGCCCCCATAATTCCCTGCAGCCAAAGCACCCCTCCTTCCTCAACATCACCACTCCCTTTTTCTCTATCTAGCACTCCCTCTATCTCTCTCATTCTCACTCTCTCTTAGTGCACACTCCATGAGTGACAGCACAATGCCCAGGCCCTCACACGCTTATCTAACTCTAGCAGATGGTCGACTTGGATCAATGCACACACGCCACGATCAATGGCTGCGATAAAGAGCGGCGGGGATGGTACCCTCTCCCTAGCTCCCTCTTTCCTTCTATCTGCCTCCCCTCATGCCCAGCCTGCTGCCCCCTGCCCAATTGTTTCTCTCCTACACTTGTTCATCTGCATCTGCACTGGCATCTACCCGTCAGCAGGCCCTCTGCCGGTGCTGAGGTCCCACTGATGGCAGGAGCACCTGATGGGCCGTCCTCTGCATCTACCAACCTCCCTCGACCTGCTTCCTCGGAGAACTCTGAGCTCTCTTTCTATCAGGCTTATCGAGAGATCACTGCTTCATCTCCTCCTCACCCATCCTCCTCAACTTATCTCATTCTGTCTTTTTCTCCTGCACTGGCTTGGCCTGTATCTCGCATGTTAATCTCCCACGGCTGTACTTATTCTCTTCAGCCATACAGGGATCTTTCTGCTTCTGACCTTCTATGCTCTCTTTGAATGGGCCGTTTACCATGTGCTCAACTATCCTCTGATGATGCAATCTCCTCACTGCCTCACAGGATCCCGGTCCATATGGAATAATTCCACACAGTTTTGATTCATTCACTGTCAACCAAGGTTCAGAGGTGGTAATCTAATGAGACACTGGCAAAATGAATCAAAGTGGGTCACAAACAGAACTATGAGGAGAAAGTGGAGCAGAAGTCTTACTGAGTGAATCCCCAACAGGAACTGTGGGTGGAAATGGGCCAGGGTGCACGCTGCTAAACAAATTCAAACACCATAAGCAAAAATCACATTCAGAAACTCAGAGGGGGATCTGATTCTCTAAAGTAAAGCAACAAGATGCATCTGATGTCAAATGTAATCTTTGTAAACACTATTGAGATCACTGCAACTTTAGGTTCACTTGGTACTCAGATGTTTGCTGCATTCAAGTCAAAGCTGTGAGTCAAATTGTTTAAAAAACTTCATGTCAACACTTAAATCAAGGCAGCAATGAACAGACATGCAGCTGACAAAAATAAGGAAACAAGGACTTTAAATTTCCTCTAGTTCATTCAGCAGGGTTCTTAACATCAGCTGTTTGCAACATAAAATCTCCATTAAAATCTAAAACCTAAATAACACTAAATTGAGGATAATCCACAGAACACATAGCTAAGTCATTTTCAATGTGCCATGTCATCCCTGAAAAACAGCTGCACTGAAAACTGTCCATTTTGAGGTCAATCTGGACATTATATTCAACTGTCCTTCACTGTATTAGGATGGAGGCTGAGAACTGTCACTGATGGATGCTACAAACTCTGGTCATTGAGGGATGCTGTCCTGCAGGTGTGTGTGTGTGTGTGTCACAAGCACAATTCCTTATATAACATGGTGGACAGTTTGTTTCAGTAATCATATTATAATTGAGCTTGAACTGGCCTCCAGAAAAGAAGTGAAATACATTAGAGGCATTTTATAGTACCCATCAGTCCAGGCCTTACCCAGATCAAAACAAGAGGATATGTGATTTGTCAGCAGTAGACTTCTCCCAAGAATAAGTTCTCCTTTCCCGTTAAAGAATTTGTAATTGGCCGTTGGTGATGTAATGTGGTTCATAATAAGCCCATTAAAGCTTTTCTCTGTGCTGATGGAAAACGCAGCAGCAATATGGACACCTCCGCTATTTATACCTCTCAAATCCTCATGCATATTCACACAGTGCAGAGACGTGGAAAGAGCAGGCAGACACCCCGACAAATAAGTGCCTGGATCTCATTTCTTTAGGAGCCTAAGCTATTCCAGCACACCGAGGCCTCCTCCCCTCTTCACACTGTGGCCGTAGCCTCATCCATTCTCTGCTTCTGCCTGCCTTCATTTGCTTCTGGTCAACATGGGCAAGCTGGTGTGTGTGTGTGTGTGTGTGAGAGAGAGAGAGAGAGAGAGAGAGAGAGAGAGAGAGAGAGATAAAGACAGAGGGAGAAAGACAGTAAATAACATGGTTCTAATCTGCTGGTCGAGGAAAAACTGCCCCAAGTTCTGTAAATCACTCTATACTACATCTATAAAACATGGCCATCTATTGCAGTTGTCAAGCAGCTGCATCCCTCTTTAGTCACACTAAACATCGCTGGCTGTAATTTAAAGCTTTGGGCTCACACCAAACAGTATTCAAGCTGACATCTATAACTTTTTTCTCTTTTCACTTCCAGGGTTAGTGTGAATAGAAAGTCATCCGGCCTTCCAGCAGAGGGTTTGGTAACAACTGGATAATGACCAATACTCCATGTTTACAAAATGGGAAAACAAGAAAAAGAAATATATATTCATAATGGATGCATATATTCCTCAGTATGGTGGCATAATATGCTTTCCAGTCTTCAGTTGCATCTTATAACTGTGTAACCATGATAAATATTTTCTGAAGATGTTTCAAGGAGCACAAATTTCCACTTTTTACTTTTGCCATACACGTTTTAATTTCAGCTGTCTTTTTTTAAGTAAAGTGCTTAAATGCCTTAGGTTTAGGAAATAAGGTAATAAAATAAATAGTTATTAACATGTACAGCTTTTCTTTCTGCTGCACCACTAATTTTTGAGTCATTATTACATCTTTTCTGGTAAACAGTTTAATATAATGTCCTGATGTCCATTTAAAGAAAAGCCAGGTAATCTAAAATTATGGCCAGTCATGATATGGCCAAAAACTGCATGTAAATAAGGAGAAATAAACTGTATTAACTGTACAGTGATAATTTTTCATGAATGTTTTCCATCTGAAAAGAAAAAATCACAAGAATTTTTATCCTCATTCTTCATCTTCACATTTACTTTGCTTCTTTTTTTTATGTCTTTGACAAGGTCCATCCAAACTCCACTAATTGTTTATGTTCCCATAATGTGCCCATAATCTGTAAAATTATAATCAAAGTTAGTAAAACTAAAACAAAAACAAAACAAACAAAAAAAAAACAAACAAACATCATATTAAAACAATGATAATAAATGTCTCAAAAGGATAACCTAGATTTTAAAACATTAATTTTTAACAATATATTTAAATATCATCATAGATCTACATTGTTATTCATATGTTGTTAAATTATGTTGAACATATTCTGCTTAATGACTGAGTGATATTTGGCTTTAAAATAAAATAATTAAAGTTCAAAAGGTGTGTTATGTCTGTATACAAAAATAACGTTCTCCTTTTTTTCCCCCACTTTCTTTTCACGTTCTCATTTTTACTATAAAGTTTAAAACCTTTATTATTTGCACTCATCTGGTCTTCCTTCCCAACAGCTTGCATGTTATCTGAAGCAAAGTGGTTGGTGGAAAGCAGGAAATAAACAAAAATAAACACACATTTACAAATGAAGCAACTTTGAGAATCTTTCTCAAAGTCTATTAATGCTGTTCTGACTGCTGATATTGTTCAGAAATCTCAAATGCACACCTCCATTTGTTTTTCCTTGCTTGTCATCCATCTCTCCACCATGTCGTGGGACAGTTCCTGACAGAGCGCAACTTGCATGTTTGCCTACTGCTGGGCACAGACAGCCTGGCTGACCACACTCACCTATTGTCACATGAGCTGCAGTCTGAGGAGTCGGTTGCTCCCCCCTTTGTCCCCCTGTGTCCCTCTTTGTTCCCCACCCACACTTCTTAATCCTGCTTAATTTGAACGCAAAGAAATTCACATGTGCCAGTAAGAACATTTACAGAGCACATTGCCTCTGTTTTTGCCTACAAAATAAAACAGAGCTCAGTCGCTAAGCTGTATTGATTTTACAACTGGACAGAGTGATTAAGAGGGAAGATGGTGCCTCTAAAAAGGTGCACACTTGTGGATCACAAGCAAGGCCTTAGCACTGTTAATTGGGCATGGCTGCAGAACATAAGCTGGGACATTTTGCTGCTTGAGAATGGACATCACTTTGTATTGATGTATGTGTGGTTGTCTTAGCCTTTCCATTGAATGAGGTGAAAAAATTAGAGTGTTCTTCTTTAAGAATAATTTATTGAGGTAGCACAAACCTTGGCTGCCATGACTACAAACTGAGAGAAATCAGTACTTCTCTTATGAGTATATTTGTATGAATGTTAGAGGGAAATATGGGGCTGAGGGATGTAGATTTGTCCCGATGGAGATTTAAACACCTCCATTCTGTGGGTGGGCAGACTCTTGTGGAGACACTGAGCTCAGAGGTTGCATGGCCACCCGGTAGGAGAAACTCTACACGACAGCAATGTTAAGCATTAGTTCAGCACCAGTTCTTCAGCTCACACACACATCGACAAACTCAAAAGCTGCAGAAGTTTTGGCTTTGATCACTGAATCACAGGCAGTGGTGACACATCTACCAGTTCCATTTAACCCACTTCTGCTAATTTACAAAAACTCTAAACACCAAAGTAGCACAAAGATGTCTCTTCCAGCAAAGTTCCTGCTCTACATAAGAAATAAAGAGAAAGAAAAAATACTATAGTGAGCATCTATTTTGGAATTCCTTTATTAGATGAACTGACAAATCAAACAAAAGCAAAACCATCACCAGGAGACTGAACAAAGACTGTGCCATACTTTCCTAAGATTTTGTACGCACTGAGCCAAAAGGTAAAAGGCATGAGACAAAAAAAAAAAATCATCCTTTAACAATAGCGCAAGTTCATTGTTTGTGATACTGAATGTGGTGCTTCAGATCTTACTGGCATCTTCCTCTGGCAGCCTCACCCGCACTCCTCTTTTTGTAGTTTTATTGTGGATTGTTGTATACTGGCTTTACTGTGTTCTATCAGTGCCTCCCTTTCCTCAAAACACCTACTCATTTGAGGACTGATTCATTCCAGACTAATTCAAATTCCCAAAGGATTAGAGACATCTAATTTGGTGATATTTCTGTCATGCACACTTTGGATGTAGTATTAAGGCATTTGTTCCCTCCCCATTTGCCACAAGCACTAACACACACGCACATACACACAAAATAAAAACACTTTACACATTGTCTAGTTGTCTCTCTGACCGGGCTGAGAATTTTCTGCTATGTTGAGAGATTCTGATTTCATGTCCTCATTGGAATCCAGAGTAGAAATGGAGGTCTAGGAAAAAAAATGAAAAAACAAAAAAAACTACGAGTGAAAGATTCGTCTTCAGATCAGAGATTTTTTAAATTTTCCAAAACCACAACAACCCAACACCTATGTAAATTTAATTTATCCAATAACTATTGAAATGCAAAGACCTTAAAATGCTACTGTCCATTAACCAGATTGAGTCTTTTTTTTAAAAAGATATTTATCTCAATATTTCTGAATTAAAAGTATCACGTCTCACTCCCAACAGCCACATGAATATGATAAAAGATAAAAAAAAATATTTTCCCAACTTGTAGGATTTGTTTTGGACACCAAACCAAACAGTGAGTAAAAGGTGATGAGGATTTTTTTCATGATTGGTCTCAAGACTCAAGCTGACAAAAATGCTTTAGAGCTATATATTGGTAGATTACCTTAAGAGGGCCATTTTATGTAGTCAAGGCAAACTGGCCACAGTAATCTGAGGAAGGAGGCAGCTGGTTTCAAACTTTGGGAAAGAAAGTCTGGTGAGAAGCAGACTGCAGTTTTTCATGGAAAGAGGATAGTTGGCATCTTAGTCTATATGAACTTTGCACAAGTGGTCTGAAAGCAGTGTGAAGGTGAGTGTGTCTCTGTTGCTCTACTCCACGTTCTCTTCTTTACCCTGACCTGAGTCTCGAGTAGAAAGGTTTTTAGGACTTATTGAAAAGCCATCCTTCCTGTCTCTTTGTTTCCAGCTGATAATGTATATATCCATAACATGTGCCTGGACCATGGCAACAAGACCTAAGGGCGTATTTATCACGAATGAGCACAAATTAAAAAAAAAAATTAGTGTGTTTGTATGTTTTTTTTTTTTTTGTTTTTTTTTACTGTTGAGTCTGTTTATTGTTTGTTTATCAGCTAGTGAAGCTGTACAACAGTACAAAGCTGAATTGATTTTAAAAAAAAAAAAAAAAAAAAAAAAAAAGAGACAAACTGGCAATAAAGACTCATGGTTTTGAAATTTGTGGTTCAGAGTAGGAAATTTGGACTTGTGAATAGTCGTTTAAATTTTGAACCATTATGTCCACTTTTTCTGCGATGGACTGACGAGCTGTCTAGGGTGTATCCTGCCTTTCGCCCAAAAAGCCAGCTGGGATGGGCTCCAGCTTCCCAGTGACCCTGAATTGGATTAAACTGTTTAGAAAATAAATGAATGAATAAATGTCCACTTTTTACAGATTACATATAGTAGCAATAAATGGATCAAACCAGGTTTAAAGTCCTCATAACAGCAATTTCTTCCAAACTGGATTTTCTCAGAGCTGGAAGTGTTGCACAGTGCTGTTTGTTTTAAAACCAAACCTGATGCATGGATTTGGCACCACATTACGAGGAAGCCCAAACATGAAGTTTAATGCAATACCCATTCTTTAATCTGTGCACCATGCAACATTTTATTTTGCTCAACAATTGGACAACAATTCAAATGTGTTTCATTTTTTCAGTTTTTAAATACACAAACGAAGATTCTCCATCTGCCCATCCAGTAAGTTTCTTCATGCACCCATCTGTCTTCTCTGCCCACTTGCATGGTTGAGGGGGACTTTTAGCCTTTCTGAGCTGCTATCAGGTGAAGATAAACCCTGAATGAGTTTGCATTGCAAATGACGATGACATCTGCTAAAGTAATCCTTTAATTCAGAGAATTTTTATAACACAAGATGATATTGGATATCAACACTAACAGTTTGTACAGCATACCAGACTGATGTGAAGAGTTTCCCTTGTGCACTCCACAGGTGCTGGAGAGTCACTTTCACTGCACAGGGCTTGTGCAGTCAAAATGTTGTCATATAGCTTCAGCTCTTTGCAGGCTTATGTACTAATTTGTTGCCACCATAGTGAATACTCTGCAGACTTGACATGACTTGAGGAGTGTGTCTCTCTATAAAAACAGATTATAAATGGAGCATTACAGCAAAGGTGTTTCACAGTGGTTGTGGTTTATTGTGTCACAACAGAACCTATTAGTTTATCAATAAAGTACATTTTCAAGTTTAAACTCCACAGCCTTTACAAATACATTTATTTGTCTACAATGGAAGTAGGACATGAATTCAGGTATCATTACAAATCAGCTGTTCTGACAAAGTTAAAGAACTTTTTCCTTCAACTCACAACAAACTTCTTGTAGTTTCTGGAAGGAGTTTTAGAGCATCCACCCAGACAGTCATTTGAAGAGTCAAAAAGCCAAACGTGTTGATGCAATTTCTCCACGGTATGCCCTGATTTTCAGAGGGTGGCATGACAGTGATGGATAGCTGAAAGCTTGGTACCAATAAGAGCCTCCAAGTGGTTGACTTGGGGCCCAGGAGTCCAGTAGATGGGCCCTCCAGGAGATTCCCACTAAATTAAATCCTCTGAGGCTGCCAGGGTAAAATGATGCTTTCCTGGTACCCCATACCCTTTCTAGACTACTGCCTCCAGCCAGCCTCACTTTTGTTCACCAAGAGCAAGTTTTTTTCTCCTTAATTAATTCAACAGAAAGTAATTAAAGCTTTACATTTTGCCGACATGCCTCGTCTGCCCCTACCCTTTCTGGACAAAAAGAAAAGGTAGGATGGAGAGAGAGGGCGGTAGAAATTAAGAACTCTCAGTGCCAAATGACCGTCGGAAGCACAACAATATTAGCCCCCTGAGTTAGCGGCCAGGGCTTGTAATAAAGGAATAACAAGAGTGGGTATAGAGCTGAGATGAATGCTCTGCGGTGGCAGCGCAGGTTGTATTGTTCAACAGAGAGGTTGAGGCTGCTGAAATAGCTCTAGCCACAGAGTGTGCTTAATTTGCTGTGTGATGTTAGACCTCAGGGGTGTGTGTTGTTTGGCCCTGAGGGGTAAT
Organism: Telmatherina bonti; assembly: GCF_933228915.1. Classification (NCBI taxonomy): domain Eukaryota; kingdom Metazoa; phylum Chordata; class Actinopteri; order Atheriniformes; family Telmatherinidae; genus Telmatherina; species Telmatherina bonti. Next base: position 16,243,526 of record NC_136631.1, on the reverse strand, counting down.
AATGTACTTGGCACCTTTACCTCCTCTCCCCTGTATTCAGAACTTTATGTGGAAATTTAAAAAGAAAGAAAAAAAACAAGAAATCTGTACTAAAAATGTAACACACACACACAGTCACACACATACAGACAGAAATGCAAAAAGGTTTCAGTCACATCTGATGAAAAAACCCCCAAAAACAAATAAGAACCAAACACATCTATCAAATAATTCCAGATGGATGTCTCACAAGTGGAGCCATGTCTTGAAAAGCGGAACAAGAAGTTTTGTATCTTGTTTATTTTACCATGAGTGTTGCATGTGTTAAAAGAGGAGCAATGTTCAATTGTAGGTGTAGTAAGACATCCTGCACAAGACACTGAATTTGGATGGAAAATGTGGAATGAAAGTTGATGTTGCTGAGAGGTGTGCAGTATTGGAAAAAAGCACCATGAACTGAATGACTGCTGCAGGCAGACCCAGACTTCCTCTGCATAGAGGGAACAACTTAAGTGGCATAAGCTTCTCTCTTGAGATAGGAAAATTACTCCTCTTCAGTCCCTCTCACCTCTGGGTTCCTCTACAGGTCCATCGTTGCTTCAATCCTCTTCTCATTATACTGCAAGCTTTCTCCTTTTGTCCATAAAAACCCATTACACAGATGACTCCCAGATTTACTATATATACATCCTTAGCATCTTAAAATTTTACACAAAACTGAAGTTGTGTTGTTTTGTGCTTCTTAGTCTGAATGCCATCCATAATATTCATCTTTGACCCCTGGAACTGAGCAAATTAAATTTAGTAAAAAAAACAAAAAACAAACAAACAAACAAACAAACAAAAAAACACCTAGGAGAAATTTAAAGTTACATGCTTTGTCATTTGACAAGTTAGTGCATCCATCAGCAGGGGCGTGCCCACAGACCACCACCATAGACTGTAGGGCCACCACTCTAATCAGACTGGCCACCCCAGGTGCCCTCTCAAGTTGAGACAGTAAATCAAATTGAATCAAACGTCAATTTTAAGATGACGTCTTCACAGTGAAGCTCAGAGGACCCGGTGTACATGCAGCACCTACTGCTGTATGAGCATGGGGTTAGCAAAGGGAAGAGAGTCATGCATTATAGACAGCAGAAATCGGTTTTGGGTCAAAGTATGATGAGAGGACAACTTACATCCCAGTAAGTACTTGAAGTTTGGAAAAACTAAAACATCTACATACACCTACAATTAATTCCCTTTATAATATTAACCTATAGCTAAGAAGTTATTAAACTGAATAAAAGAAATAAACAATGTTTAACAAAATTAAGTATGAAGCAGTAATTGTAGCCTGTTTTCCTCAGAAACAAATAAAATCTAAACTTCAGTTTTTGCCACCTGAGTATTTGTAAAAATCGTAACATGAGTGAATAAACCTAAACTAGAAGAGAACACACAGGCAGCGTGATTACATTAAAGCTAGGTTAGGCTCTATGAATGGAAAATAAGGTTATTTATACTATTTACTATGATGTTAAGTAAACTATTCAGGACTTTCAGTCATAGCAGATCACGTCTCTGCTCCTGCAGTACCTGTACATGGCTTTACAGTGCGTGCTGACAGGTTCACAATTTTTTTCCCTCCAGTTCCTCTGTGCCTGGTACCAGACCCTTTATGAAGTCTGCAGCAGATTTGGATTGTACTTTAGTATACATTGTTCCACCCTGCTGGATGTTCACTTCAGAACCTCCGCTAGATGTTCCTCTGCAGCATTTGCAGAAACTCCTTCCAGCAGTTTGGGTTTTAGTGCACTACCTGGTGAAGTGAACATTTATTCCTACAAGATCCAGTATGTTGTAAAATTCAGCATGAATCCATTTCTGCATTCTACTCGTTGCAGACTACTTCCACATCAGCTGATCTAGAATGTTGGAAAACTTAAAAACAAAAATGAGCAAAATTCCTGTGTGATGAAAACAAACACCTGTGGTTGAAATAAGTAGAAATGATAACATTTCCTCAGTTTGTTACACACTATATATTAAAATGAGTTTGATTGAAAACTCATGTAGGAAAAGTCAGGGACAAATCAGGCTTCATGATTTTATTTGGCAAAGTTGTTGAATGTTTACATTTCAAAACAGTCCAAATGACATCTTGGCCGTTTTAGTGTTAAGTAAACTTCAGTGAAATTAGAACATCCAAGTAACCTGAAAATATTTATTACAACCTCACAGGCAGTAGTAAGGATAGCTAACATAAAGCTGCTGAAAAGAAAACCCAAGATATGAGCTGCTGTATGGAGCTGCAGATTTGGTTGCATGTCAGGGACATCATACCAGCTCCACCGCAGTTTGTCTTGAAAATGTCTTTTCTACATTGGTATTAACAGAGCACTGAAACAGTGTGGTCTAACGGATTACTCACATAACTTAAATGCTATTTTATGAACATATTGTAAAGATCATGAAATAACAGCCATGTTCTCAGACATAGCAGGGATGTCTCATTCTGGCCCTCAAGGGTTTCTGACCTCCAGGTGTGTGATGTGTTTCAAACACCTGCTTTAACACACCTGGATCATTTACACTGAAAACATACAGGGCTGATTGGACACAAACCTTTTGTACTTCTGTGCAGCACCTCAAATCTTTGCACTTCTGTGGTTAAAACTTCATTCTGATGACGGTTAAATGACATTCAATACATTTCATTCATTCATTTTCCGAACTGCTTATTCCAATTCAGGGTCGTGGGGAAGCTGGAGCCCCAATACATTTCATCTATCATGAATATTGATGAATGAAAATATAACATTGGCACCATGATTATAGACAGATTCTTGATCAATTTTGGGTTTTTGTAGCTACTTAAACAGTTTATAACTTTGCAAAATCTTTGTTTTTAAAAGTTTTGGGACATTTACATATGCCACCCTGTAACAGTGATTTTATTTTTCTTTAAACATACAAACATTTGTGGAAAACCAAGGCATAAAAATTCGTTCTTGCAATTGTCTATATGTGTGAGAGCACCTTTTTACTTTTAATCAGCCTGAACCTGTAAGAGAAGTTTTGTGTAAGTCGCCATAAATACTTCGTCAAGCTTGTTGGAGAACTTCAGAAGCCCTTTTTTTTTTTTTTTTTTAAAGCCTGGCTTCTTATATTGCCACTTTTATTGTGCTAATATGATCCAATACTGCTTCAATTATGCTGAGGCCTAAGCTCCAGGAAGGATTGAAAATCTATTGTCCTTCTTTTTGATTTACTGATTTTCAGTCCAGTTTTTGTGTCATTTTACATACATCAACCTGAAGAATAGCTTTTTGACAGCTGCCTTTCAGTAGAGACAGTTTCTGATCAGCGTTTAGCTAAAACAATCAACAGAAAGGGCAGACATCTTTCATTTAATCCAGGAAATCACGTCCATAATGTTTATCTGATTTTAAGCCTGCTACGTTTTCTTTTTTCCTCGAATCTTTAGGGACACACGTCACAAAGCTAAGATATTACAAGTTCTTTGGAAATCAGTATGTACGTGCAAAAATGCAATTTTGTGCCTGTCAAACTAAGTTATCTCAGAGATTTTATGAAAAACCAACTAACGAAACAGGGGGGAATTATGCTCTGCAACAGGTTGTAGTAACAAACTCTAGATTTAATTTAAAGGGGTTCTATTATGCCTTTTATAGTTTTCTGTGCTTTCTAGTGTTATAGTGTTGAATACTCATCAGACATCAGAAAGACCGTTTTTTTTTTTGTCACCTAGATGTATGTTTACGTTCGGTTTCCATGGTGACAGAAACGATTGGTTTTAGAGAGATACTTTAGTGACGTCCGGGGGAAGGGACTGCACGTTCTTGAGAAGAAAGCCACACCCACTTTAACTGCTCAGTATAATTACTTCCAGCAGTTGACCAATCAGACGCAGCCGACAGGCAGGACATGGGGCGGAGCTTTCTCTGTTCGCTTGTTTCTGGCAGAGGCTGATCTGGGATGATCAATACCAAATGAGCAAAGGGGTTTGTGGAAAATGCTTGATTATTTCTTGCCCTTCTGGACTTGCATATTAAAATAAATTAGACTGAAATGTGCATAATATAGCCACTTGGATCATTTTCTAGTAAATGGTAAAACGTTTCAACATCATTATGTTCTATTTGGATTACAAAATAGGTTTGTGAGCTCAACAAATCACTGACTTCTGTTTTTAAAAAAAACATTTTTCACAGCATCCCAACCTTTGGGAATTGTGGTAATTTATTAAACCGAGTGCTGTTTTCTTCTTTTTAAACAACAGCTCTTGTCCAGTATCATGAGAACAGAAAGGGGGTCTGGCTGCTTTGTACTGAACAAACTTGCAATGTTATTTATCTGTGCTGTTTTGTTTATTAGTATTTATTCTGATCATTCTTTTTGGCTTTGCACCAACAACTTTGAATCAGATATTCTACATTATGTTAAACTTTACCATTGATATCAATACTCAAATAAAGAAATCCTCTTTTTCACAACAGCACAGTGTCATTCATCCACAGCGCACATTTGTTCTTTATACACTAATCACCTCATGTTCAGTTGGAGTACATGATCCATCAACCTTTCACTGGCATTTTCAACATTTTGGCTCCACATGGCAAACACTTAGCAAGCATAATCAGCTGAAACACAGATTTACAACAAAATGAAAATCCTTGCAATTTCTAGTTGTCTGACAGAGTTATGAATGATTCATGGTCTGTGTCCGCCTGGGTGTGGTTCAAGGATGACTTGATTATTTGTCGAGTAAAGAGAAAAGTTGGTTAAGCTCATGTCTTTGAACTCTGATGTTGGGTCAGACAGCAAAGGCAGATATTTGCCCAGCAAATATTTTAATCCGCAACTAATCACTTGGTTGGTCCAGAGGGTGGAGGTTTGGGGAGAGAGATTTTGTGTGTGTGTGTGTGTGTGTGTGTGTGTGTGTGTGTGTGTGTGTGTGTGTGTGTGTGTTTAGGGGGGCTGCCTCGGTGGCCTGGCACATTCTTCCTGTCAGTGGCACACCCTTTATTTTTTTTAGGGGAATTGTAGGAGGAGTCCAACAAAGCAACATCAGCTGTAAGCCAAGAGGTTTTTAGTCAGGTTCTGCATGCAGGAACTCCCAAAGCCATCAAACACCCATTTAACATCTGATCAATAAGAGATTTGTTTTGTCATTGAGCTAAAGGAAAAATCCGATGTGTAAACTAACGTTTTATGTCCTGCATCAAGAAGCTGCCTTCAAGAAACCCAACTCCTTTTTTTGCAGTTTGGATTACATTTCCTTTGAGTGGAACTGCTGTGCATGCACCACTTGCTCTAAACATTTTTTCCACTGATGCAGAGAAGCACACTCTCTTACGCTGTGGCACTCTAGATTGCTCAGCCTTTTGGTGACTCTTGGCATTTTGCTTATTATCAGAATACTCTTAATCATAGTGGAGACAGTGCCAGCGGAGAGAGCGAACCGAGAGAGGCACGTCAAAACATTTTCAACCGTAAAGGACCAGACAGCAAGCGTGATGGGCAAATTAGTCAAAGGCGCTGCCTAAATGGATGGTGAGGGCACAGGGGGAGAGACGGGGAGAACGAGTGTTTGTGGAAATCGGTGAGGGAGCAGAAAACAGAAAGAGAGGAACCCTATCCATTTCACCATTCAGTGGTGCCTCCTATTCCCGAAGCACTTCGCCAGATCACAACCCACTAACTGATAGAGAAATAAATTAAGGAAAGGCTGCACAAACAGATATGATTCTGAGGAAGATTTAAGGAGTGGAACTGATTGTGCATGTCTGATTCCTGCGCTTCAGAGTCCTCACCCGGGGGGCTTGGCTTTCAAAGCTGAGTGACTTGCATGGAGAAAACACTCCATTAACAAAGTTCAGCTCTCCTCTGAATCTCCTCCTTCCCCTCACCCTCTCCCCCACCACAGAAGACCTCTTCCAGGCAGCAGAGCTTCTTTTTTTTTTTTTTTTTTTTTTTTTTTTTTAAACATTTTCAGGCCTTCATAAACAGGAAAAAAAAAAATATGAAAAAGAACACAGTTAACAGAAGGATGTACAGTCATGGGTAAACCATCAAAGGAACTTAGGTACTGAGATCATTCTAACATAAAAGTAAAGGGAATGGTTAAAAATTTTAAAGAAATTAAATCATTTTAAAGCCAGCTCAGCCAGATTGATATTATAACAATATTTTGTTGATATTTAGTTAACTCTCTGAGTAATAATAATTTATTTCTAGGTTGCCACTTCATTTTTTTCCATCCTAGAAAACCAGCAAAATGCTTATTATTTGACTAGAAGTTGACTAGAGAACAGCTTTTATACACACTTACAACCACATGCAAACACACTTAAAACTAACCTTGTTGAAAATGCTATGCAGTGTACATCCAGTTAGAATTGTGGTGTCCATGTGTGTACAAGCCCAATCTGAGACTTTTGGTGCATAACATCAGAGCATGAAGCAATATGTAATGTATTTAAATGGAGAAGCAGGTGGACAAACACACTATAATTGGTTCTCATTTACAAGTAGAGTTTTCTTTTTCTAAAGAAAGTCTGTAATGAAAAAGAGTGACAAAGGCAGATTTGAACTTAAACTGGCTTACAATGTTTAAAAGTTTCTAAGTCAAGTGCCCAAAAATCCCACCACAATTTGGGTGCAAGATGCCAAGAAACCAGGAACTAGATTTTGAAGACATATATGTAGACATGTTCTCACTTTATAGTTAGCTTAATGTATACCTGTTATAGGCAGCTTCATCTGAGTGTAAAACACAAAATGACCTGACATAAGTGATCTGTTGAGGAAAATTATGCAAAGTTACTTTATTTATTTATTTATTTATTTATTCATTTATTTGTTTGTTTATTTGAAAATGTTATATTTTATTCCAAATTTGTATTAATGGTCTGTACTTCTCCCTGTATTAGTGTGGTGGACATATGTTTCTTCTTCTTCTTTTTTTTAATTTTTTTTTTTTTTTTTTATACAAGTTTGGAAACAAAGGGTCTAAAAAGGAAACAGTTGCATAAATTCTACATAACACATACAGTACATTTGACCTAACTTTGGAAAATGTCCAAGTAATTTGTTTAGACCTGACAGGCATATGACAAAAAGGATTATTTTATACATTGAACCAGAAAATAAGTCAACACTCTGTGACAATGGAATGACCAGATGTACTTTAGCTCATCTCCTTTCTTGTCTATATCCAAGAAGTTTGGCTAACTTAGACATTATGTCACAGTTGCTTGGGCAGGAGTTGGGGTGCCCCTCTTTCCTCAAAAAAAAACAAACAAACAAAAAAACATGATAAATGTGTTAATTGTAAGCTTTGAAGCACCAGTGTTTGAGAATTACTTCCATCTAGTGATGAGCTAATTGAATGTAAACGAGTAGTGCTCTGTGGCACCTCATCGTTTAAGCGCGTTATGGCTACTACCAAAGCTGCGAGAGTCATAAATGTGAAAATGTCAACATCTTCCACAAGTTCTATTGTCCCTTGAGGTGATGAGGTACAGAATGATACATATTGCTGTTTCTTTATTGATAATTATACGTTACATGGCCTACATGTATTTAGATCCAAGCTACCTCTAATAACTAATGTCATCACATGAAATCAGGTGAGTCGAGGGAGGACATCAACAGCCACCTCTCTTGACAAATCAGCTGAAATAAATTATGAAGCACAAGGCCCGACTCTCAGAAAATTATGGCTGAAGGAAGCATGCAGTCGCCTGTTGGTATGACTTCTGTGGAGAGTAAAAGCAACTGAAAACTGTTGTGAAGGAGCTTTTCCACTGTCGGCTAACTAACAAATCAGGTGCCTCTGCCCTTTTATAAAGCAAGTAACAATAAATGATCTGACTTTAACTTACCTGTCTAGAAGAAACCTCCACATCAGTTTTGAGGTCTTCATCTGGTAAACACTACACTGATGTAGACTCGTTTTTTTCTTGGTGATTTTTTCCTTCCTCTTGTAGGGCAAAGAGTATAGATGGTCCTTCATTTCAATGGAAAATGAAAAAGTTCAACTATACATGGTCATCTTTGCTTGCTCCCCCATCACCAAAAGAGAACACAGGGATTTACAAGTAAAACATAACAAGTTTGTTGCTTTTTAGCTGCCCTATTAAAAAATGGTGATGCAACATGGCAGCCTTCTGTTGGGTGTGTCGCCACCTATTTATAAATAACTTATTCTAAGGATACAAGGACATTTTCATTTGGATGCGACTGTGATTTGACTAAATATGTCATATACATATACAAAATACAATACATTGTAAAATATGTATTGTGTGTATGTATATATATATATATATATATATATATATATATATATATATATATATATATATATATATATATATATATATATATATATATATATATATATATATATATACATATATATATATATATATATATGTATATATGTATATGTATATATGTATATGTATACATAGCCAAATAAGTTACACACTGCGCCTTTAAGGGTTCAGGAATCTGGATGTGTTGTTAATATGATTTTTTTTTCGGTTGCCAGTGTGCAATTTCAGCTTTTTCCAGTATTAGTACTAAGCTGCTCTTGCTTCATAGAGACAGGATGAAAGTCTCACAGAGCTTTTCATTTAATTCAGGATAGATTAGACATTAGACATTAATAGAGGAATAGGGACGAAACTGTTAACTAATAAAAAATGATAAACTTTAATGGTCTGATAAATGTTTTTGATCCAGAATTAGTCTTAGTCCTGTCAGCTTGAACAATTCATGCATTCCTAAACAGCACCAAAGGGTTAACCTCATCAGAGGCAGTTCAGAGAGACATTGAGCAGGCAGTATTGAAGAGAGCAGTAGCTCGGGTCCAGAGTACAAGGATTAGAGTCATGGGACTCGGCAGAGGCAGGACCATTACCCCTCAGTGGAAAAGTTCAAACCCAGTGACTTCCTCTCAGCTCAGATGGTGAGGAAAAGACTCAGAAAAAGAAAGAGATGCAGTGATGTAAGGGATGGAGAGTTTGTGGGATATGCATCCAAGTGGAGGACTTCAGCAGTGCAGAGCAATTAGGTGTGGTGGGATGTTGAAGCTGTGTTTTTATGGCTAGAGGAGAGTTTTGTGATCACTTTGAAAGAGCGTTCACAATGTGTGTGGAGGGGATACCACATCGACAAAGATTGTGGTAATGATGGAGATTTGTGACTGAGAAGCTTGAACGGGCCATCATCATAGCACTTCATTTGACATAGTCCACCTCCAAAAAATCCTCTCTCATATCCCTGCATTACTCCAACAGGGTGTTATCAGCTGGATGTGCTGCAGCTTTATCTCTCAGCTCATGTCTACAACTGAGCTCTTGACCCTTTAACTTGTCAATAAAGCAATGGAAATATTTGACTTCTTGGATTTCTTTGCATGGCCATGGAGACGACGTAGAGGAATAGAAACTAGGTGAGTGTTGATAATTGAGCAGTCTGCAGGCATGGAGCCCAGAGATAAGTGAAAGAGTCAGAAATTGAGTGTGATGCTGAGGCGAGGGCCGGGCCCTTTATTTGATGGAGAAAAAAGGAAGACGGTGAAAAAAGAAGCAAAAGATGTCTCTGAGGAGGAGAGATAGACAGCAGCAGAGCGAGGGACTCAGAGACAGACAAGGGGAAAGATATGGATGGCAGGCAGCAATTACTGAGACTGGAGCTCCGTGCGAACACAGCCAAGTGTGTGTGTGTGTGTGTGTGTGTGTGTGTGTGTGTGTGTGTGTGTGTGTGTGTGTGTGTGTGTGTGTGTGTGTGTGTGTGTGTAAGGAAGAGAGAGCCACATAGAGGTGGAGGAGGAGGCAGCAGAGGGAGGATTGAGATCTCCGCCTGCCTGGGCCCCTGCTGACTCTCATACAGGCAGATCACAGACTCATCATGTCAGCTCTGTTTGTGGAAATCCTCCCTCATCAAATGACAAATTTGCTACACGTTTACCTTTATCAGATCAGGAAAGAGAGGCAGAGGAGACGAGTGAAGAAAACGTGTCGGTGTGTGTGTGTGTTAATGCCTTTCTTTGTCACTGCTATCATCGAGGGGCCAATTACTTGCTCCTGCGAGAGCAACTCTGCCATCTCAGGCCTTTCATTCAGCCACCCACCCACTCCTCCTCCTCCTCCTCCTCCTCCTCCTCCTTGGAAACATCTGTCTCTGAATATGCAATGAGTGTGTCAAAGAGAATGCACCCACGTCCAACACAAAGCTAATATTTACCAACATCAAACCTGTCTGTTCTGCCTCTAGTGCCGTGTACGCTGCTGAAGCAGGATGCCACCCGTGCTGCTGGGATCCTCTCCCCCTCCTGCTGTAAGATTACTGGCCTTGTTACTGACACCATGCCTCACTGCCCTCCTCCTCTTTCTCCTGCTCTTCCTCCTCTCCGCCTCCCCTTGTAGCCATTCTCCTCTTATCATCCCGCTCCTTCTATTCCTTCCTCCTCCATTAGGCTTTAATTAACTGGACTTGAGTCTCATCAGCTCTTTACAGCTTTCTTAAATAAACATCAATATTGACCAAAGTTTTGCATGTCAGCTTAGGATATCTGGATTTCAATGGATCATAGATAATGAGTACATTTAACCTGTCTTTACCTGCTTGCCTCAATAAGAACATTTTCATCCTTGTGCAGCAGAATCCTAAAATCAATAGAGATGAGAACATTTGAATATCTGTAGCTGTTCTTTTTTTTCCCTGCTAAAACATGCTTAATAATAAAATCTATCTTCAAATTAGACTTTCATTATTATTACTATTAGCATAGTTGTCTAAAAGGAAAAAAAAAATTATAGATTTGGTCTTTAAATCTTTTCCCAAGCATCAGTTCTTGAACCAAACCATTGATACTTTGCAGCGTCCATGTTTCTACCAGTTTTGAATGATCAGGATGAATCATTCATCCTGATTTAAGTTGATTTAGGAGACAATTGATCAAGATTCTGGCTACATTTTATTTTTGCCATGAACATGATAATTTTATTATGCAAAGTAAAGCAAAAACTACCATTTCTTAATTGCAAGGATGTTCTACTTTTTTCTTGAAAGGTAAGAGCTTGATTCACCAACCGGCTCTGCTTCTGTATTGGAAGATGAAAGCATCATCTGCGGATATAAGAGTCAAAGAGATTTTGTGGTCAGCCTCAAGTAAATTTCAGTTGCATTGAACATTAAAGCAACGAGCTTCATGTCCAGTTATTGTATATGTCAGATTGATATGGTTTAAAACTAGTGGGGCTTTTTAAAAAAAAGTATATTCATGGTATACAGGGATTGGACAGTCCATCTCATCTTTTAAGTACTTTCTTGAAAGTGCTTCCCGTTGTCCAAACAGTTTCCGTGGACCACTTTCCATTTGGTTATATAACACATCAGATTAGACGTGAGATTATATTAAATCTGTGTTTTACATGTTTTACAGTCCTTTTCCTCTGGAACACCCAGCCTGTCATGTTTTAGATGTTTCCCTGCTCCATGTTTCATTAAGAGTCTTCTGCAATGTCAGCAATGAATTGATAAGCTGAGCCTGTTGAAAACTACAGATTTTCTATAAATTTGTACCCACCATCTACATCCAAACACAGTTCTTGACCACTGAAACTGAACTTTTTAGAAAATGCCTTCCAGGGTAAAGCTTTTCACTGATTCTAGATTTCATATCTGGACTATAAAAGTGGGCTTTTTGGCTCGCAGTTCCCCATTGTGCACCATATCTTTTTGGTTTAATGTTACCAGTATGTGCAGATTTGCAAACCTTTGAAATGACACTGGCTTACTTGCCCTCCTGCCATCTTTGATTACAGAAGTATATATATGTTTGCTCAAAAATGTACACTATACACAGACCATATTAAGGACTGGGCACATCACACTACATCACATTACATAAAGCAAAACTCAAAAGATACAGAAACCAATGTCAACACTTCATTAGTCAGACCACAAACTGGAGGAAAATTTTAGAAAAGAAGTGTTTTATTTGTGGAAGAGCTTTTGCATTATTATAAGAACATTAATGTTTTACCTGTGTTTGCATATAATTAGTCTAACTGATTTAAAGCACATGCAAATATCTTAAATATACAGGGAAAGTTATTTTAAGTCAGAAATACAGACTTGTGACTATGATTTTGTGAAACCCTCTTGTGGCTACATAAGACATAAACCTTCACACGCTGTTGCACAACCCAAGGTGACATGTAGTGCATTATACAGTATCTCACCTGTATGCAAATATCTGCCCAACATTTGAGGATAGAAAAAATTCTCTGCCGGTCATTAAAATGTGTTTTTTTTTTTTTTTTTGTTAATGTTTTCTCAATAAACATAAACAAATCAACCTGTTCTCGGGAAATAGCCTATTTTTCAACTAGTTAAACTTTCTCCAAGTTAACACAAAAAAAATCCTGGCAGACCTGATGATGAATAGTTCCTCTTCAAGCTTTTTGCACGTGATCCTCCCACCCTTCTTCCTGTTTTATAAAGGAAATGTGTAAATATTGTGACATAAATTTATTATATGTAAGGGGATGAAAGTTCTTCCTGCATTGTATTATACCACCAAGACTCCTGATTTATTTGGCCTCCTAAAAAGTATATTACAAACACAGCATTGCTGAATGCATCTTTATGTCTATTTCCTAGTTTCTCTAAAAATATGTGTCTGTAGATGATATTTCCTCTTAATTATTCACTTTTCTTTCAGAGATTTTGGAATTCAGCCTGTCATGAATGAGGAGAATAAGAAAAAGTGAAAAAAGAAGTTACTTCGACAGGATGCTCCTTCTAAACTGTCTCTGTGTCTGCTGACTGATGAAGATTAAAGAGACAGAGACAGAGAGGGAAAGATTATAGGGTAGCAGAGATTGACTGCAAGAGAGAGAGAAAAAGAGAAAGGGTGAAAGGAGGGAGAGAGGAAGAGAGGGTGGAAAATACCAGGCTGCAACAGAGAGAGTGAGGGAAGAGCATTTGCATAATGTCCTCCACCACAGTAAGTCCCTCAGGCTAGCCATGCTGGATAACAGAGGACCAATACTCTTAATTCAATCTCTTTATTTTTCTAATACTTCAGAAATTAATAATTTGTCCCCATTCCACCCACAGCCACCCCCTCTCGTCCATGAAAACCACCGTGAGCGTCGAGCTGAGCTGCCTAAGTTTGTAACTTTAACCCAAGAAATTGATGTGAGCAGGCCTTGAGGCAGACCTGCTAATGAATGGATAGAGAGTGAAAGAAGAAAGTTAAAAGATGGTCTTTTATAAAGTAATTTAAGAAAATCCTGTTAGCTGGATCAAGTACAAGAGTATAATTTCTTAAAATGGGAAAAAGAGGAGCTTTCGCGCCTCTCTTGCACACTTAATAACAAAATTAAGGAGGTAAAAAGATAAAGAGACGGAATCAATTAGGGCAGTGCTGGTAAACAGTACTAATTGTAGAGAGGGTGGGATGGCCCATGGAGGTGGGACGATGGTTGCGATGCGTAAGTGCTCCCACCCTCAGGTGGCTTAATGCCACACCACCTCCCACCCTGACATTTCAGACGAAAACTTGGCTGAGCCAGAGGGGACGAAAATTCAGGACAAACCTGTTCTCATCTCGAAGGTAATCCAGCAATGAAGAGCAAGTAGAATAAATAACAACAACTTGTGATAAAATTGTCCATGTTTAGTTTTCATTCTCTGTTACGACACATGGATATCTCCTGTCTAACAGAGAGACAGGCATCAAACAATCAGCCAGTAAACAAGCCCTAAACATATCAGAGATAAGAGCTTATCAGGCTATTATTGTTCCAAAGGAGAGTCCACTGACACAGAGAACAGGTGAGGCTCTGTCAGTCAGGGGTGGAGAAATACAGCATCAGTTGGTGGTACATATTTAGAAGAGCATCTCTTCTCTTTGGTGCTTCATCTTAGAGATAGTCTGATAAATTATGTCAATTTATTTGTTTTTTTAAAAAAGCATAATTGTTTGGTTTGTAAAAAAAAAAATAAAAAAAATGATTGTCTAGGCTTTAGGATAACTATATTCCATAATGATGGTTTCATTAACACAAATTGTGTCTTATGCTGATGTTACATATCTGCGGTAAATGTTGTGAAAATGCTTATATTTTCTTTTTTTTTTCTTTCTTTAAATTTATTTGAAGCTATACAATTTTACAAATTAACATATTTTAATCAACAATTATTTATCTGGTGTATCTATTCATTTAAACCTTCAGGATCGATAAAATGATGTATCACTCACAAACAAATTATTAAAAATAACAACTATTGTTAATAATAATGATAAATACTTCTAATTTGTGACCAAATCAAATATTTATATAAAATATTATATTTTAATATATTTATAAAATTATGTTACATTTTTATCATTTTACATAATTAAAAGATGTAATTACAAATTATTTTTTCTTTAAAAAATATGGAGTCATTCTTATATTGTGTAGTTTAAATATAATCCTTTAAATATAATCCATACATCAAAATACAATCACAGTACAAAACAGCCAGGATTACTTAAAAAATGATTATCTAAAAATAAAATCGATACAGTCAGATTGTTTATGAGGATGACATTAATATATCTTAATCTACAGATCTTTCTAATCTGTCACTTTACCTTTTAAAGAAACATGATCCTTTTGACCTTTTATCCAGTGTTTCACTCTCCTCTCTTTCCTCAGTAGATAAAAGTGAGCATGATTGGTCTCTGTGGGCACAGCAGACACTGAGCATTATTTGATGCACATTCCCCTGGGTGTTATGATGGGGAAATAATTGTAAGTATTTGTATTTGTTTCTTTTTCACTGTGGTGTGCTCTGGGAAATTCTTAATACCTTCTAGAGATTATACGGTAACTCCCAAACTCCCATGATCATAATTAAGCCTGACTTGGTTATAAAATGAGCAAATACCAATTTAGCTTTGCATCGTGTGAGGGAGCATCTCTGTGTGTTCCTCTGTGTCTTTACATTTCTAAATATACTTGTGATGGTGCCTCTAAGTTTGAATATGCACATGCATTTTGTTTGTGTGTTTAAGGGGCAAAGTGCTGCAAAGGAAAAGCATCTATACTGGAATGTTTGCTCAGGCATGAAAAACTGCTCTCATCTTTCTTCTGGCATAAAAAGAAAACAAAAGAATCACACAAACATTCCCCCATCCATTCTCTTTTTCTTCCTTATTCTCTATCTTTCACTGCTCTCTCTTTCTGTATCACTTACAAAGGCAGCCGTTTCCTCCAAAATGAGGCCACGTACGGAAGGTATGCAAATGAAATCATTGCTCGTGGATTAGAATGGGACACCATATACCCTAAATCATGATTGTCAATCATGGCTGGGGATTAAGGGATATGGGCTCACAGACCTAAAAAAGCAACATTTCCCCCTCAGGCAGATCCCCATTGTGAGAAGCTCTAAGGAAGAGAGGGCTCCATGGGGGAAGAGAGTAACACTGGAGCACCAGTGCCCCCTTCTGTCTGATGTTTGCTGCACTGTTTCATCATCAAACACAGTCAGAAATAGAGGCTGGCACACACAAGCCTATTCATTTACATTCAACGTAGCCGCAGGCAAAAGCTTGATTAGACAAATACACATGCTTTGGTGATGCAGTGTTTCATCTTCAGTAGAGGAGAGAGAGAGAGAGAGAGAGACCTCATTTGTTACTCTGGCATGTGCGCAGACTTGGTTCAACATCAGTGGGTTAGGAGGGCCATAGGCCTTACAATCATAGCAGATGTTTGTTTGCCCTCTGAGTGAGTGTGTTTAGCACTTTAGGACTTTTGCCATTTGAATCCTTTTTTTTTTTTTTTTTGTCAGATTTTAATATCTACTGTATGAATGCACAATTGTATTTACACTTCAACATGTGTCAGTGTGTACTGTACATAAATTAAATGCATTTAAACAGTTAATCATATTAATAGCAAACCGTTTTATTTATACAAATTCTAACACTTGTGACCACAAGTATCCACTGAAATGTGCCAAATATTGCTGCAAATCTGTAATAGTGCAGCTCCAAACATGGAGACATGTTTAGTGGATTGTGTGCAGACCCTGGAGCCCTCAGCTAGAGTGCCAGTCTGTTCCTGTGGAGCAGTCAACCAGACAAACCCAGCCAAGAGAGAGCAAGGCACAGGCACTGGGCCAGGAAATAGCACTGGAAAACACTCCACTACCGGCAGAGGATTGCGTTTTTATAAGACATGAAGGTGAGTGGGTGAGGGGGGAAAAAAAGATTTAAAATTTTGTCATGAAAAGGATATTGGGGAATGATAGAAGGAATTAAGGGGGGGGGGGGGGGGGGGGGTGTTTAGGTTTATCAGATGAGACATTGATAATAAGAAAAGTGAAAAGAGAAGGGGAGTTGGCACCGTTCATATCCTGCACAGTGCATCTCCCAGCTACCCAAGACTGAAGGTGGCGTGGCACCTGTGCCTTTCTGGCCCTGGCATTATATGTGCAGGAGGTCAAGGCCAGGGCAACATCTGCATCACATCAGAGGGTCTGGCTAAGTGCCCACACAATGAAAGTCTCTCACAGAGGAATCCTAAAGAATAGATCTGAAAATAAACATGTGTTTTCTAACAATTAGTCATACATTATTTTTACATTAGAATATCCATTTATGCATTTTCAGCTTCACAAAATGCCACATAAACACAGCAGTATGTATAGTCATGATTATTTGTCTCATTTTAATCCCCGGATCCTTAATACCATCCCTACTGTCTTCAACAGCAAGTCCACCTGAGTCATGTTTCCAGTTGAGTGGAAAATAAACCACCAAAACAGATATGAGCCACCAGCACACTAAAGAGCAAATCATTATGCATCATTAGGTGAAGATTTAGTTTAAATGTGTTTAGCAGGAATTAAGCAAAGCTGTTGTTGACATGGATTGACTGCTGTAATGCTTTATTGTCAGTGCTCCAGGAGGCAGAGAGAGGCCCGGCCTAGTTGGGGGAGCAGTAGTGCGCCGAAAGCAAGGATTTATGGGATGTTGGGAGGACTAGCTGGATATGCAGAAGGAGTGGACAAACAGGAAATTATGGTTGATGGTTTATTTGGCAGCAGAGACGAAGGCGGGAGATGCATGGAAAAGGGTAGACAAAAGAGGGCGAAGAGGATTCAGTTGAAATATATTTAACTTGAATATGGATGTTGCTATGCTTTCATGGTTATGCTGCCTGAAACTACACAAAAGCCTCCAATTTAGAGCTATAATCAGTGTTAGAAAGTATAGTAAAAAAGAAAAAATTGGATAGCAACTCACCGCTACATAAAGTTTGAGGAGAAAAAAAAAAAAGACAACTACACCTTTTACTAACAGCTGACAGAGCAAAGATTTATCTAACAGTGGTGTTTTCCCCTATAAGGGCTACAAGTTGTCATCATACAGAACAAAGCAATACTTGTGGTTTTGAAACCACATCCCAAGTACCAAAATCCCAGTGAAACTGGGAGAGCATCTTTGTATCCTAGTAACAAGGTAAAATATTCAGCAAACTGCTTTATTTGTCCCGCTTTTCATGAAGTTTGAAGATGATTTTTATTAAAGCAGGAAAAGATTTTTTTTTTTACCAGGAAGTAGAATCACAGGTGGAATCATTTTCCCACAATCCAAGTTTTCCATCTCTTGTCCTGACACCAGTGTATGTTTATACACGCTGGAGTCTTTATGTTTCTGAATGTGTATGCAAGGGCTGCTCAAACTGACGAGTAAAAGAGGACAGTCTTATCCAGCTCTCCAGTATTGACAGTATTACTAATCCGCTCCACCTGCTCAAACACTCACCCCAAAAAACACATACCTCCCCCTGTTCCATGTGCCCGTGCTGGGAGTCCCTGGGGCCAGGCTGTGCCTCTGCCTTCGTCTCCGCGCCAGTTATCGTCTCTGGCCCGGCTCTGCTCCCCCAACCCCTTCCTGTGCCACGCACATTAATCACCGCAAAAACAAATAGTTTTCAAATGTTTGGAAAAGACCCACTGTTTGCATCAGAGCCTAACAAAATAATTTTTACAAGCTATCCAGTTGTGATTAGGGCTGAGAGAATTGAATTTATGTGGCATTGATAATATTAATATTAGCCTAATTAATTATGTTGTTTGAACTTGCACAGCACTGTGTGTACCTTCTACACAACACTAACCAGCCGGCACTGGAACTGAGCTCTCAGCCGTCTCTATCTCCCCCAGCTCTACCCCAGTTCATGACTACTGCACACAATTCATCAACTCGTAGATATCTAATCCCCTCTGGCTCTGCTCACTTCATGAAGTCTAAGAAAGAACTTTACTCTGGTGGCAAGAATTCCTATGAATACTTGATGACTTCTATAGAAAGGAAGAGCGTTTCATCTCACTTTGAAAGTGACATTCGCAGAGAAAACTGGACTCACAGCTCCTAAAATATGAACAATATTCAGAAAGGGCAATAATAAAATGTTTCTCTTATTTTTTTTTTTTTATTTAGTCATTAATTAGGGTAAACAGGAGTACAATGGAAGCAGCTTTCTGTAGGAAATCATTTCAGGCATTGGGGGTGTATCTTCTCTTTTTTTGTGCAGAAGATAGTTAATGTGAACCCCCCAATAAGCCCTGTGTGAAGAAGTCCCTTCTACTCGGTTTCTTTAATCACCAGAGGTCAAGATTTCATCGTCCCCTGACCCAGAAACACTGCAGATCAGACAAACAATGTCTCTGGACTGCACATCACTGGATGAGCAAGTGTTGATCTGTGCAATTACAGTGACACATACTCAGTGACCCATCACATCAATCACCTGAGCCATGTGGAGACCACCCAAACCTCCTGAGAGGTTCTCAGATCTGTTTATAGTCCAGGTCACACTTCTCTGTGATGGCCTCTTGACTTCTACTTTGTAGTCAGGGGTCAAAGGGTACAGAGGTGGTCATGTGTCTCTCTCTTGAGCAGACAGAGCTCTATCTCTTGATCATCTCCTACAATCCATCAATAAGAGTAACTGTTCCTAGTGTGTGCTGTAACTGTAAAGACTGATGTCTGACTTTACAGCTTGTTAATGGCCTGGCTTTAAAGCAGCTCCTGGTCAATTCCTGTGCACAAGTGCAGTTGGGAGAATTATATATTTGGCACAAGCAAAAGTCTTTTTTAATGTAAGCACATAAACCCATACGGTCCATTTACTTATAACAAGTCATATATCTGAATGAAACGAATTGGTGATGGATTAGTATTTAAAAACAAATTAAATTCTAAGTTCAAGGACATTTACAATTTATCAGCTCAGAGAAATAAACAATGAAAAGAAAAAAAAAAAAAAGGGTAAAATGCACATTTCCCACATTAAAGGAGCAGTAGCCTTTCATTGCCAGTATAAGTCTGTTGCTGGGACCAGACTGGTGCGTTCTCAGAAGGTATCCTTAAGGCATGACACCTCAAGCTTTTTTTTTTTTTTTTTCTCTGGACGGAGCGCAGCGAGGTATTCAAACAGTCATTAACTAAAGTGTCGGCCTAGTCTCGCTGAACGATAGTCCACTCTGAGCTGGACGAAGGCGTGAAGCAGGTTCCGGTCCAGATTGGTGAGATGTTCTCCTGAACAGACTTGCTTTAGGTTGTCGGGAGCAACCACCAGGAGGTTACAGAGAGCATGGAGTGTGTCGAAAAGTTGCAGCACCAGAGGGACCTGTAGAGCAAAGAGTATTTAACGGCTTACTTTATGAAAGATAAACACATTTGTTTAAACTGTTTTTTAAAAAAAACAAAACTTTAAATTCGGCATATGCACCAGGAGAAAAACATAAAATCGTACATGAGAAACATTTACATGCTCCAAAGAACCCTGTGTGATGAAGTGAGGAGCTGTGATTGCCTGCAGACCTTCTTATTTGTAACAAATTACTACCAGTGCCTTCAAAGGCAGAGCCATGTTTATCCTGAGACCAGTGCATTCTGGACTCGTGTCCCCCGCTCACCCTGAAGTCCTTGGCGCATCGTCGGTATTCAGCCACGTCGCAGATGGCCAGCATGCCTCCCATCGAGCTGTAGCTGTATTGCTGTAGATGCTCATGGATGAGTCGATGAAAACGAACGCCCAGCTCTGTCAGCACTGTGTCCACGTTTTTCCCATCCATGGATTTCCGCACATGCTCCACCTGCCGACTGACGTAGGCGCATACTTTGGAACAGGCCTGCCGGGGAAACACAGAAAATGGGTTTTCAAAAACTGACAAGCAACAAAACCAAACAAACTGAGAGCGCAGACCTCCAGAAAATAACTCACATCTACCCATTGTGTACAGAAATGTTTTTTAAATTCCTGTGTCCACAATTCCTTCCAGATCACTCGCAAAAGTTCAAGTAATCTAAGTTACACCAAAACCCACTTGGAAGTAAAATAAACTTACAAAAATATGCCCAGTAGTTTTATGGTAAAGCCATGACAAACACCATACACGTGCAAAATCATAACTTCCTTAGCAGAGGTTAAAGAGAGGAAAAAAAAAAAAACAACAAAGTGTAAAGGACAATGATGCAGAAGCTGAACTTGTTTTCCAGATGTGAGCTTGGTATCTCTTACTGTGGTGTACTGGATCATGACATTGTTCTCATCTTCAGGCCTGAAATCAGTTTTCTTCTGCTCTGTTGCCAGGATGTGCTTCATCTGCCCCACCATACAGTTTAGTGTTCTGAGTGCAGAAAGAAAAAAAAGCAAAACAAGAAAATGTCTTCTTTTAAAATCATTCACGCTTTCCACATGCATTTATACGGGACACAGTGCAGCTGTAACCTACCACCTACTATCAGCACTGACCTGTCAATTCCTGTGTCCAGTTTCACTTCCATTTGTTCTATCACTTCTTTCTTCTTATGTAAGCACTCTGCCAACTTTGGAGATGAGCTGGAGACAAGAGTTGGAAAAGTAAATTCAAAGGCCAACTTCTATCTGCACATAAATAATTATCTAATGAATTAATATCATATCAAATGAAGGTTGTAACCAACCTTATGAGAGGCATGAGCTGGTCATTAAACTGTTTGTCAAATAAGTGGAAAATGGAGTTCGCCTGCTGAACCACATCCAGGAAATACAGGTTGGCATTTTTGGCATCAGCTGACGGAATCGCTGTAGATTTAGAAAGAAAGTGATCAAATAATTCAGGGAAATAAAAGGGTCAAAGAATCATTCAATGCCGTTTAAACAGAAAAGAAAAGCCCATATTGTTTGGCTTCAGCCTCAGACATCGGGGAGAATGTAATCAAAGCACAAGAGCATCGTAGATGCGTATCTTAATGCAGAATGTGTCTTTCAAACTGAGCGCTGGAAGATAAATGTTTGTTTTGATACACTGTAGCTGCCTCCTTTTTATATTACCACATACAAAGTCTAAAGAGAAGTAAGAAGCACAGACTGTTGATCTCACTCAGACATTCAACTTTCAGAGTTTAATGGTCAGAGCATATATTAGTATCCATAGCAACAAGCTTCAACCAGTCTTGGACAAACTCTTCAACCACAGTCAGTGGAAAGTGAACATATGCAACTGACATACGGTGAAAACAGCCACCCAACAGGATGTTAAAAATAAGTATAAAACACATCTAGAGTGTTTTAATTATTGCTTTTTAATGTACACTATTTTGTTCAACAGGTTGCTGTTTTAGATGTGTTTTGTAACCAAACTTGACTACAATGCTATTTGTTACTGGACATGGCTCCCTGTCATTAGCTGCTTTTATGATTTAAAGGGTGAGTAAAGGACAAAAAACTTTTAAGTGCTTCAATTTATATATATATATATATATATATATATATATATATATATATATATATATATATATATATTTATTAATAATTCATTAACATACAGTTGGAAAATTAGTCTGCATTAAGCCCATCTCTAGATCTTGTAGATCATTTAGCTGCCATATTTCAGCAGCCTGGAACAGTTGGGGAGTTTAGGATCTCAGGGACCCACAGTGGGACAGTAGTTCACCTCTGTTGTCAGTCCAACTGGAACCTGAGTCCTTTAAACACCTACCTCTCTAACCACTAGACCACCACTCATCTGACTTATCGCATCTCATTAAACCCATTTTCTTTTGGGGGGGGGGGGGGGGGGGGCATCAATGTTAAATTTTACAGTATCATGTCATTCTAACAACTGAGAGTAAAACTATCCATCCTCTCTGTCTTTGTCTCCATTCACAACTTCACTGTGCAGTCAATGTACCTCAGAATGGGATGTCAGAACTGTTACACTTTTTCAATTAACAGCAAACGCCCACCAGCATGTTCACTGTTCACTTTAGAAAGAAATGAGTAGATGACGTTATATCCATTCCTTGTCCAATGTTTTAATCAGATTGTGAATCTATTGAAAACCTTAAAAGATACAGCTTTAGAAAGCGGTGCAGAAGTAGTTTTTAGACCCTTGGGATGTATTGGCTTTATGTCAGTGTGATAAATAAGCAGACAGTGAACAGACATAATGGATATAAGAGTAGGATGTACCTGAAAGGCCAATCTCCAGGGCGTAGTCAATATGATCAACACACAGATGTTCAACCAGTAGGAGGAAGATTGAATAGGCATTCTTAGGCAAATCAGAGGGATCTGAAAGCTGCGTTACATGAAAGAAAAAACATGCATTTAACTTCCTTGCTAAAGACAGGTACACCACAGTACATACCCTTCCACAGAATCTACAGAAGGCAGAGAAGCCTCACCCTGTGACATCTCTCAAAGGCATGACGTGTCTCCTGTAACAGATTAACAACCAGCTCTGGAGACAGAAAGGTCTCCCCGTGTGTGTCAATGCTTGGACCCAGGGGAAGATTGGTACGCTGTCTGATCCGCTCTTTCAGCTCTTGAATACTGCAGAAAGACATTGATGATTATCACTCCGAGCATGATTTCCATTATAAAAGCTTTTCTTTAAGACCAGACACCTCAAGAAACAGAGCTGGAAAATCTGACCTGCCAGTACCAATCGGTCGTTTTTGGTGGTTCTTGGAGTCATAGTATCGCTGGAGAATCATGGCACCTCGCGTGCGAAGATACTCCCTTTCCATGTCAATGTAACTTTCCAAATAAGAGGAAAATATGCTCTTTATCAGCTTGGACAGGAAGGTATGCTTGTCGGAACCCAGGTTGAACTCTGTCAGCTTTGTGGCTAATGCTGTGGTTCTGGGGAGGTCAAATATCCAGAAACATGAGAATAATATTATTTAATTGACAAAACAGGAAGTGGACAGCATTATCATTTAACCTGTAAATTACCTTGTGTAAAGGTCATAGAGGTTTTTGAGGTATTGTTCCACATCAGAGTGTCGTGTGTCCTCCAGTTTTTCCCTCACATGGGCCTGCAGAAACCAAACCAGGTGAACACAACCACAGATAAGACATGTTCAAGTAAGACTAAACACAAGGTCCACTGCTTTAAAACATACCTGCAGTTTGTTCTCGAAGATGTTCTGGATGAGTTTGGCCATGACAGTCTCTGGACTGCTGAAGATCTCGCCCACCTGCTTGTTAACCCTTTGGCAGAGGACTGCAGTGTCTTCAAACACATCACTCCTCATGTAGGCACCCTTACACAGAAGAAAACACACACACAAAACAAAACACAGACACTATTAAAAGATGTAAATGTGTTGTCTGTTTCTAATAACAATCTCTGAAGAAATTTTAAAAAGTGTGTAAAAGAAATTTTTGACTCTCACTTCCTGACACTGCTTGATATAGACGTCCACACAGTGCGCGTAGCCCTTTTTAAGGGAAAAAAACAACAACAAAAAAAGTGATGTTACCGTTCTGAAGTAGCAGTATTTCACTACATAGCATTCAGAGACATTGATAGACATGTGTGTATACATCATATACTTTAAAAATTAAGCAGCTGATACAATAACACTCGGTAAGGTAACGGATTAAACATGTCTTTTCCAGGTCACCTTGAAATGTAATAGAACTGCTGCAACCTCCCGCATACGTCCAATCTCACCCCTGCGCTGAGCTGCAGTGAACTCCTGGATTAGCTGCCTCTCCAAGTCATGATATTTACCTGGGCAGAAGTTGAAACAAGCACAAACAAAAAAGTTGAATAAACTAAAAAGAACTTCTCTAAGATTCTGAGACGTTGGCAGATGAGTGTCGTCAGAAACTTACTTGCGATTTTTGCTTTGACATCTGCAAATCTGCCACAAATAAACAAATTAAAAATTATAAACAACACAGTAATAGAACGACTGTTAAATTTTTATACATTATAATGATTTAAAATTGGCCCTGCGATGGACTGGCGAGCTGTCCAGGGTGTACCCACAGCTGGGATAGGCTCCAGCTTCCCCGCGACCCTTCATCGGATTAAGCGGTTAGGATAATGAATGAATAATAATTTAAAATTGTGTAATGCTTGGTGCTTTTCTCATAGGTTTACACTCTGAGGAACAACATAACCAATAGACCATCTTCCTGTTGTCGTCCTGTCTAAAGCTGCCTCTGGGATGCCTGACTCACCTGTCGAAAGGCAGCTCCTGGGCAATGAGATGCAGTTTCTGAATGATATCAGCTGCCTCCTCAATCTGAAGCAGAAGGAGAGAGAAAAAGTGTTTAAGTCTTTGAAAAAGAGAGGAAGACGACAGGTGAGTGACGAAGAGAGAGAGAGAGAGCACAACAGAGCCATGTGAGGTGGACATCCAGACAGAAAGTGGGCAGGCCCCCGGCAGTTTCTCCTCACGGGGGGATCATCATCATCTTAGAACAGCCTTCCTCCACCTCCCTGCGTTAAACAGAGAGCTGATAACAGACAGGCTGCGCTCACCTGGGCATCAGCAGCAACAGCAGCAGCAGCAGTCCTGACTTAGCAGCACATCCAACTCTTTATTGGCATGCCTTTTCTGAATGGGCTGTAATCCCACAGGAGTCTAAATCGCCTTCAATAATCTGTCCGGCCAGGGATATCTTTCTAAAAAAGGGGACCCTGTTGAGAACCCCCCTCCTCCTACTGCTCCTCCTGTCATACATGCCGGCTGAAAAAGCCCCAGACCTACGAAAGGCCCACCGTCCGCAACTCCTCTGTTCCCGCAGATGCCTGCCTCAGCTAACATCATTACTCTGCTCCCGTGAGGAGGATCCAGCCTTTCTGCTCGGCGAAGGTTTTCTAAGTATCTGTCCCCCAGCTAAGATTAGCTAAATCCCATGTAAGTAATGTAGCCGTCTCCCTGCAGTCAGGGTTTAGCAGCACTTGTCTCCACGCTGGCGGCCCAGCCCTCCCTTTCAGAAGGATTAGCAAAGCCATCCCCCTTCAGCTATTCACTTGCAGCTTTCCTCTTTCTCCATCGTATGGAGGTATGCTCAGGAAAAGGAATCTAGCCAGATATTTCTGCATGCATTTCCAGAAAACTAGCTCCATATCCAGCTTTCGCCTCTGGGATTGACCCCCCGGACTCACTTCTCTGTAACTAGCCATGATGTTTTCTACTAACATGCATTCATCTAAATATCTCTACTGTCACAATAAAACCGCACAATCAAACTTTTCAGGGTGACTTGTCTAACATTAACATGGCCTCTGTGTAGAGAGAAAATGAGAGAAAGTTTGCATATTGTCTCTTTTTGCTTTTGCTGCTTAAACATGCAAAGTCTTGCTACGAGGTTGTTCCAGTTGTGATGCGACAAAACTGAAGACCAACCAGATTCTCTCTCTAACAATCTACTGTAAATGCAATTAAGTTTGACATGAGCATGTTGACATCCATGCTAGTCAATCAGGCAGCTATTGTTCAGACAGCAAATGACAGTTTATTAATCCAAATTAGCCGAGGGATCCAACTAAAGGGATAAACTTGACAAATTAACATGGATGCTTTACCTCATAATCCTGTTCATACTCACCTCCAGCAGTATCACAGCAAGGGCCCTCATCAGTGGTCACACACACACGCATACCTCCCCATATGTGACTAAACAGAACATGCGCAGGGACGGTACTTGCCTTTTCTGGGTTATTGAAGACATCACTGCGTAGGTCTCCATCCAAGAACTCGTTGAAGTAAGTCATGAGCCGCTGAGCTTCCACAGCTCTCTGGCGAGGTGTGTTTACCCCTTCCAGCTGGTCGCCAAGGTGGCACACCTTGGTGGCCACATAGCTGATGTGCTCATCCAGCTCTTGAAAATGCTGAAAGGCTACCTGAATTGATAGAAAACACAGTTTTTTTTTTTTAAAGAAGAAGATATGAGGACTGTCACCAAATGAACCGAAGGCCTAAAGGTGAATATTTGTTTCCTTTCACCATGTAACACACCTGGTTGCTCCTTTGCAAGTCTTGTACTTTGTGTGCAAATTCCTTGGCCTCACGATGACACTGATGCTCAAGCTTTTCCACTTTCCGTTGAATCTTCTCATCCAGTTGCTTCAGCTCCTCGATGTGACTCTCAAATTCTTCCAACAGCCTATAGCAGAGGAGAGAAATGTATATACATTCAGAAAGTCCATTTGTTTAAAAACCCTATTATGGATTCTTAATAAACAACAAACATGCTACACTTTATGTCAAGAAGTAATTAGGTAGCACAAGGTTAAATCTGTCCCACTGGCCTAACATTACTGTTAATAGTTACAGAATAGAGCCAGATGCTTAATTCCTGGGTCCCCAGACTTAAGAAGCTCTGAAAACTAGTAGCTTCGTCAGCTGCATTTTAAGTGCCATTAGCACTGCAGAGCAAATGTTCTAAGTCAGCACCACATTTCAGAGAGTATGAAGCATCCCAAAATGATGACTGTATAATCTTCTGACTAATTCCTCCAGCAGTGGCTACAGCTTAAAGACATCTCCCATCCCTTCCCAACAGACACTCATTCCCTGGCTGGTGACTCACAGTATGGTGGCCTCCACAGATATGTTGTCTCTGACTCTTCACTAAGAGCTTCCAAGGAGGTGGTGGCAACAGTTTGTGGGAGGCATAGATAAGGCAGGATGGATCTACACTATAGTTAAACTGTTATGGCATTTTTGCTGACAGAATGCAACTCTGTCCCCAAGAGTAAACAGTATAAACATGGAAGAACAGCAAGCAAAGGATTTGTAAACATATTTATTTCTCAATTTTCTCCAGCCCATCAAACACTCTAAATCAGAGCACAAGAGGGTATGATGAGTATTAGTAAGTGCAGGGTGTTCAACACACTTAAAGAGTGTTTGTATAGACTCTTGCAAAACATGTAACTTAAATCGAAAAGTAAATATGAAAACATCTGCACCCACCCTTAGTTTAGTAGAAGGTTGAAGCCAAATTAATGGGGGGAGGGGGCGAGTTGCATTGCAACAAACTGAATACAATACTGGACATGAATACAAATTAATTAAATATAGGGTTTCAGTAACGGGGATAAAAAAAAAAAAATGGCAAGAATAGTTAATCATATAATTAATCATATACTGTGTATATTACCGACATAGTGATCTAAACAGTACTGTGCTTAAATTTCTAAATATCAGCCTAAATTTCTATATATCAGATCCATAGCTGCAAATTCATGTCAGTTGAGCATTGCTATTACTTACTGAGGAAAAGATAACTACATGCAACTCCACAACTTCTGCATTCTTGTTTTATTGGTTCGTGGTTTTTTTTTGTTTTTTTTAACCATAAAAGGAAAAGAGATTGTAACTCCTCACACATCAAAATAATCCAACCATGGCTCATTCATCCTTTATTTAGACAATTTTCATGCATTTTTTCAAACTGTTTTACATGACTTCTTATTTCAGAAAAAATGAACATCTAACTGGTGAAAGCCATTAAAAAGATTTATCTGATCAAATTATGCATTTAGAAGTGATGGGGAAAAATCTGTTTTATCAAACACATGGTAGGAGCATGTCTCCAGCAACAGTCAACAAAACCATTTACTTAAAAATGGTATCTTAGATTCAAAATGTAAATTGATTATAAATGTATTGGTAAACCTCTTGTGAACTTCCTTTTTAAAAGTTTATCTGACACTCCATTCCCACCAAATATAAAGTAATTTACATAAAATGTGATCCTTTGTTGGCAGGATTTGATATATGGTGATATGAGGTATAATAAGAGATATAATTTATCCAGAATTCATTTTATTAAACTTTTGGTGTGCAGCGCTGGTGTGTTGTTTGTAAATTTGTGTAAAACTGAAAGAAAAAGAAAAAAGAAAAAAAAAACTTCATATGCAAATGACAAAGTGGAAAAAGAAAACAAAGACAAAGTAAAAAAAAAAAAAAAAAAAAAAAAAAAAATTATTCCAGCCAGTAATGCCTTTAGTTGTAAGGGAAGAGGGATTTCGTAGCATACTGTAAATGTGACTGACAGGTACCGTCTCTACCTTTTAGGGTCAAATGCTTCAGCTCCTCCTTTAGAGCCTCCTCCAGGAGTCCTCCAGGCCAACCTTTCAATGTACTCATCTGCATCAAAGGGCTCCTAGAGAGGGACAGAAAGCAATAGGTGGAGAAATGATCCTCCAAAACACGACCACAAAACGCAAACAAATAAAGTTTTGCTTTAAGAGTACAAATTTTGCAATCTGATTAAAAGTTGCTTTGAAAACAAACATGATGCATTAAATACAAACGTTGCATTTTCCCTTAATGCACAAACGTATCGGGATAAATTATGTTTTCTGTTCTTTTTCTCTTTCCCTTTACGATATTCGGCCAAGATGCTCGTCACTGCCCGTTTCTTTGTGGACATCTACTTACATAAAACATGAATAGAGTCAGGTATCATTAAACTCACGTTAAAGATAGTTAGCCATCTGCTAGCATGTTAGCTAAGTCATTTTACCTCGAACAGCTGAGCGGTTGTCGCCATCTCCAGGATTCAGCTGTCGGAGCTTTGAAAAGTAGTTTTTAGGAGACGCAACCAAAAATCACCAATAAAGCCGACCGGAGCATTGATTTATTGATTTCGCACAGTTTTCCCCTTTGTTGACAGCTAGCTTGTTAGTCATACAGCTTCCTGTATGGGAGAAGGGTGGGGACAGCTGCTTGAAAGTGCGCAGGCGCGAAGGTCAGCTGATTACCCGTCGTGTCACATGAAAAAACAACCGGAAGTAGATGGTTAAATCTGTGATGGTGAAAAATGAACGGAAAAGCATAAAAAAAACCTAAAAGATGTAAATAGTGATCTGTGTGAGCATCGAATTGTGATTAATTTAAGGTCTCAGTAACAGCCGGATAAATGAGTTTACGTGCCTTGTGGATTATTTCTCACGAAAAAGGAGAAAATGTGTCAATTCGCTTTTCAAGGTTTGTAATTTACATCTAATTGTTCTTATAGAAATATTTCCTGTTTATATTGATATTGACTACCAGATTAACAAGTTAATATTGCAAAGTCTTTACTGTCACACTGCCTGCAGCTTGAGTTTTATCATGTTTTGTGTCCCACCCCCCTACAGGAGGTTTCCTACTGTGGAGCATCGTGCAAAGAGCTTGGCTGGCTCCTCATATGTAGCAATCCCAGAGGAAATCACTGTCCTGCAGCTCCTGCTCACTGAGCTGGGACTTTCAGACTCAAACAAGTCTTATGTAGCTCTCAGAGATGATTGCCTTTACCGCCCCCGGTCACCAGCCCTGGAGCTGCGTGTTGATGCTCCTGGAAAGGGAACACTTTGGCCAGTTTTGGCAATCTCTCAAGGACCCCTCATCCTAGCCTGCCTTGCATTAGTTGATGTCCCTTCTGAGCCTCGGCCACCTTTGGCCAGCCTGATGTCAGTCTCACAAGGTCTCACGCTTCTTTCAGGACTCCAGACTTTTCTTCTTGGCTCAGGGAGTAAGCCTGATAATGAGGGGCTGGTTTCCCGCCTGTCAATGTTGCCCACTGTCCTCCTGCAGGTCTGTCCACTTGGTACACCCCTTGATGTGCCAGTAGCTGGGGCACCTGCTACGCCCACTGTGCTCGCACCCGCTGGCAACCAGAAACAGCCAGCATGGAAGACAGGCCTCTACCGGGGTCGAGCTGTAGTGAACATATCACTAGTAGAAACTGTACGCTCCATGCAGTATGGTAATCAGAGCAGACAGGACTTGTGGGATGTTTATGGCACAGTAACCTGCAAAGTAAGTGCAGAATGTAGAAAAAACCAATTGATGTTTACATTTTTGTCTGTTCCTTTTTCATCATCTTGACCTTCTGTCAACAGTGTGAAGTAGAGGGGTTGCTCCCAAATGTGACCGTTACCCTTTCACTGCCACCAAATGGTTCTCCACTGCAAGACATCCTGGTTCATCCCTGTGTCACCTCCCTGGATTCCAGTATCCTGACTTCTAGCAGTGTGGATAATGCTGATGGTTCAGCTTTCTCTGGACCTTATAAGTTCCCATTCTCCCCTCCTCTGGAACCTTTCAGACTATGCAGCTATACGTCTCAGGTACAGATCTGAATACAAGCAGTTTAATAATCGCATGCATAAATATTAGTTTCTAAAAGAGTGCTTTTTGAAAATTGTCATCAGGTCCCTGTTCCCCCCATCCTGGGTTCTTATCAACTTCAGGAAGAGGAAAATCAGCTGCATGTGTCAGTAGCCCTTAAACTTCATGAGAGTGTGAAGAACAGCTTTGAGTACTGTGAGGCACATCTGCCATTCTTCAACAGGTATGGAGCACAAGAAGACAAAGTTGTTTAAAGCCTCTTGTAGTGTGCCATGTAAGTAGAATCTCACTCAATCAGCCTGTTAGAAATATCTCTGGTTTGTAATTATTACTGGAGGGCAATGTGGGTGTTTTTATTTTTGTTCAAGGCACATGCAGATTTTTAGAGATTATGAAGACGAGCAATGAAAAATGTAAACTTACTATAGTTTTATTGCAGGATGATGAAACATCTTGGAAGTCACGTTTTCAAATGACATTAAATCATCTAACCCAGATGTTCTTGATGAACCTGTAACAACATTAGTGATCTTGTCATATCTGATACGTGTACAATGAAAAGGTGTATCACTACCTGCTAATAAAACATCCTGAATCTTAAGGATTCAGTTTAAAGATGATGGAAAACTTGGGCTGTAAGTGTGATGTACACAGATGTAGGTAAATCCTTTTATTTTACTGAAAATATCTTGGGGAAAAAAAGAAGAAATATGGGGGCGAGAAAAGAAATGTTTTTTTTCTAAATATATAAATATTTTCCATCATGAAACATGAAATGACTGCTCAAATGAATTATGCTGTAGTATAATGATATTGTGTATTATAATTGTATTGTAAATTAGTTCTTGAATGATTTAATAATTACTTAAAAATTCAAAGAGTAAAATCATTAATGTCTTTTGGGAAATCTAGTTTGAAGTTCTCACTTGTAGTTTGGAGGGTCAGCAAGGTTAAGGTAAAAGATTTCATACTCTCACAGAGACTGAGAAAAAAGTTTTCACACAAGGCCGAAACCTTACCAAGAAGAATATCACATGAGTAATACATGCTAGCAACAGAACTGGCATGTCCGAAACCCCAGTGCCAGGGACAAAAATCCGAGCCACGCAGCACTGGGGCAGGTATTCTCAAAACAGCCAGATTACCAAAGAGGTTACATTACGAGAGAAGTAGCGAAATCTTCTATCTTAACTTTGTCTCAAAGACAAAACTTAATATACAAAAAGAATATATAATAAACATTTTCCCAGTACACATACAAGTATTTTAATCCATCCACTTTGATAATATAAAACCATTTTCACATTAAGTTTAATATGTACTTTAATTATACTGTTCTAAAACCTATCTGCGTCACTGTGCCTTGTGAAGGGATCAAATGAGTGTTGTGGATGTGAAGGTGAGTGCTGGACAACTGGATGTTTCGAAGGAGAAGAATCTGCTGGTCTGGGCTCTGGGTATGCATTGCATCTCTTAGCATCAGTCACAAAACATTAAGTTCACTGTAGATGTATTTTTGTAGAATAGACTGACCATTTCATTCTCTCACAGGACAAAAGTTTCCCAAGTCACGTGAAGTTACGATGGAGGGCAAGATCCTTTTTTCTGGGCCATCACCGGGGCCTTCTGACCCACTCTGCACACAACTTACTGCTTATATAAAGGTAAATTGTTGTGTAATAATAGTCATATTACACCATTAAGGGCTATAGTACTCTCTTTCTTTTGGGACTGTAAGGATATGGTCAACAGATTTTATATATGGAACCTTAAGGCTGTAAATTGATTAAAAAATGGTCATTTTTTTCTCTATAGTTGTACTTCAAAGTGCCTGACACGACATTATCTGGCTGCTGTGTAGACCAGCATTCAGTGCAAGTTTATTCATCTGCCAAACCCCGAATAGTAACATGTAAGTTTACAGCACCGTTGATCTAAATCCTTGTTGCATAAACTGTGTCTTATGTGACACTGAAAATGGTCTTTCTGTCTGATCCTCAGCCCGGGAACTTCAATCCAAAGAGTATTTCATATGGAATTCAACAGGTACTGCTCCAGTTTCCTCTGGGCAGATGATGATGTAGCGTGGATGCATAAGAGAAGCTTGAGGAGAGGGGGGGTGTGACTGAACCACATCATATGTTACAGACTATGACGACGGCTTCACAGTTGTAAAGTTTGTCTCACAGACTGAATCAGTTATGTTGATCTTTAAAAAGATGCACACTTCCGTAGTCCAGCTTTCCTGCCCTCACAACCCCCCCCCCCCCCCCCAAAAACCCTTCACCCCTCCACAAATTTGCAGACACAAGAGCCACCCCTCGCTCTAACAGTCCCACTTGAGTGACTCTCCATCATCCGGATAATTAGCAGCTGGGGCCTTGTCATCAGCTGCTGTAGGCCCAGAGGAGAGGGGCGGGTGGCCTGTGAAAGGGCAGGCTGCTCTGGCCAGTGTCTTACAAAAGGCTTCGTTTTGGAGCTGGCAGGACTCTTCACCCACACCAATCACTCACCCCCATTCTTTTGACCCCTGTCCTTGGCCTGTCAACTAGTGGGTCATTCAAGCACACAACCTCTCCAACCAGACTGATTGGAGCACTGACCCTCTGGCCCTCTGAGACTTAAGAGCAACCGGTCCCTTTAAGCGAACAGGACTTGCCTAATTGGTGAAAAAGTCACCAGGATAGTAATGGTTGATTTGCCATTTGAGGTCGTAGAGGTGCTTTTACTTAGTTAATGTAAGACTCAAACTATGATTTGACCTTTGTTGCTGTTGCACAATGAATTAGAAGACCTTTTTAATTAATTGTAACTTACAAAAACATTACGAGAACTTCATTTGGTTTCAGGTGCTTTCTGCAACTTACTAATATGTTACTGGAGTTACACATGCTACTACTCAGTGTTTTAAGTTAAATGAATACCTGGCTGATGAAGGGTTAAATCAGTGGAGATTGTACCCCACTATTCCAAAGTAGCCAGACTCCTCTGAGTGGCCTCATTGTCTGCCGTTGGCCTCTTGTGCCCCTTGCTGGTCCAAATGCTACATTCTCACGTGGATTTCCACTCAGAAGGCTGACCATGACCAATCCTCTGTCAATTGGAACCAATTGCTCACACGGCATCCTTCACCTTCTTTTTATGTAGCAGTACGGAATGGCAGACACCAAGACCTCTCGGCTCTCCCCCTCCAAGATGATTTGGCTTTAAGGCCCAGTGTGTGTGGCTAGCGAACTGGAAAAGGAGGTTTTTTTTTTTTTTTGGTTTTTTTTTAAAAGAGTTGGGCTACTTTAAATCTCCTCTGTGTCGCAATATGTGGTCAGTCTGGCTCCTCAAGTCTGCAGTCAGTGGCCTCTCACTGGTGCTTTGCTTTGTTGGTTGAATATCTTGCTAAGTAGATCGTTTTAATGTGGTGCTCTGCCTCATGGCCTTCAGTCTAAACCGTTGTTAGTTAATTGTGTTGTTTCTCGTGATCTCCAATGAATTCCTGTTTACTTTTGTACACATAATTGTATGAAATGTATCACCAGTTTACTAAATTTATGAGAATAAAAAGAAAATCAAATGGGTCAACATGACGCTCTGAAAACAAAGTATTGTCATCAGTTATAAATGATTGTTGTGAAGATATGAAGCTATAAGTTGTTGTATACAAACAGGTTTACCATGCTCAAACAACATGCTGCCACTGTTATCCACTAAACCGTGAACATTTACTTCACTGTTGTTGCTCAGCCCAATAATGACACCCAGTGGCAGAGAACAATAGAAGCTTGTGTTTGTTTTGATTTGTTGAATACACCATTGTGCACATTTCTCATACTGAAGAAGTTCTGCTCAAACACCGAAGGATTATCTCTGCTTATTTAAGCCCCCCTGCTGTGTGAGCTGATCTCATCACCATTCTTTAAACTCACCATGCTGGAGGACCAGATTTCTGACAACCTCAGTGGCCACAGGTGTTGGGTAGGAGTCCAGTGTCTCTCAGAGTCTCTTAAGTCTGCTGAGAGCTGTCCTCAGAAAACCCACTTCAGAAATGATGGTCCAATTAATAATCTCCTGTTTTCAGTCTGGTTATTCATCAAGGGGCTTTTTTTTGGTTTCAGATTACGGGATATCTTTGATCATTTAATATCATCACTATATTTCCAGTAATGGACTTGGACCTTTGAAGGTAGATTATTTGAAGTAATTCTCACATATTTTTGGGATATTCGCTATATATATATTGATGAAAGACTGAACTGGGTATCACATTAGGTGACTCGATTGAAGTGCATCCCCTAGAGGGCACCATAAACCCAAGCAAGAAAGAAATGCCAAGGACCATGTTCTTAACATAATGAATTATAATTGTGTTGCAAATTTATTTCCTTGTGGTGTTCCAAGTTATCAGATTCAACATTAGTGCATGTCAATACTTTGGTTTTTATGTACATTTTATTACAGCATCCTCACTTTTTGAAGCAGTGTTTAGTAAAAAAAACAACCAAGAAAACATACAGCATGAAATCAATAAACATCATCATATCTCCTGAGCTTCCCGTTAGTAAAATTGCCATATAAGATGGTTTAAACTGTCAAAGTAATTAATTTGATTTACTTGACCTCAAGTTTTAGATCTGTTCTTATCCAGATTACCCAACACAGAGAGTGTTCTTACTTCAGCTTAAAGTCCAAAATCCCTCTTGTATCTCTTATCCTCTCTGTTTCACAGCTTCATACACACTTGGATCTCAGCATACCACTCCTTTGCACTTTTCTGGTTTCTTTTTGTTTATTGTCTAGAAGCATTCTTCGTACATTTTTGTTCCTTAAACTCCATCTTGTTTAAACATGCATTCGGCTCCACTTAAACTGTTTGCAGGGTTTGTGACACAGTCTCCTTTCATTTAAGGGTGGAAACGTATTGATCTCGATATTTTGGTCCAAATGTTTGTTTGTTGCTTTGCCCTAGAAGACATTTCTTCCTGTAGGCCTTTCCCAGCTTCTGGATCCTTTCTGCATTTGGATGTGCAACTAAAAAGTCAAATGAAAAGATCAAACAATGTTGCAATCAGTTATTCAGTTGGTTATATTCAAATTTTTTAATGGAAAAATGGTAATCTGTGGACTCACCTTTGACTGTAGAGAACCCCATGCCTTCTGTTTATGAGATCTAAGATGTACTTGTTGATTAGTGTATTGAACTGGAACAATCTGCACCTCCAGAAGCTCAACCTAAATGTTGCACTGCAGCAAAAGGCCAGTGGTTGACATCAATGAGTGAACTCATCCACAATAATGTCATATTATCCAAACTTTTACAGCTTTTTGTGAATACATGTGATATTTATAGTATTCAAACCAGTAAACCTTGAGCCCACCTTCATTTTTGAAAAAAAATATTTTCCCTCCAAGGAGACAGACATTTTGCCAACTTCCAAACTGGTTTTCTTCTTGATGGATGCATATCATTTTGCCCATTGTTACAACCCTACAAGTTTTATTTAATCTGTTTATGATTTGTGGAACTAACTGATGAATCATGTCTTCATTCATTCATTATCCTAACTGCTTAGTCCGATGAAGGGTTGCGGGGAAGCTGGAGCCTATCCCAGCAGACTGGACAAAAGGCAGGGTACACCCTGGACAGCTCGCCAGTCCATCGCAGGGCTGAATCATGTAATCATGGTGGTAATTGGATATATAAAGCAACATTTTTATAGAAACAAAATTAGACAGTCAATGGTTTGCTTTTTATTTATGTCTGTACCTTTCTGTTCTATTTATCCTGAAAATAGAACCTTCTGAGAGCCAGCCACCCCTCTTTCCTTTCCACCAGCACTTTAATCAGATCCACTGGGACAAGAAGTGAAGGGTTCGTACCCAGAGCTAACAGCTGTCTCTCCCCTCTTTACCTTTTTCCACGCCATTTTTCAGCCAGGCAACATATTTTGTAGATGAAAAAGTGTGCTTTCTAAATTATTGATGCCATAGATGCACTCTTCAGTGCGTTGTCAGAATGCTTTACCTGAGTTGTTGTGTTGGTGCCTGTTTGGCCGAATGTAAAAAGCTGCTGGACAGCCCCATCTCAACAGTTCTTGTCCTACATCAACATTTCATCATTGGGTTTGAAACCTGTGTTGAGATGAAGCTGGGATAATCAACAATATTTATTTAGTTATTTTCTATTATGATTAGCAGTGCTTGCAGCTGAATAAAAACATATGTTGATTGAACTTGTGGCCAAATGTCACAACAGGTATATGCAATATGCCTCCATCCACATACAGGACAGAGGCACTTTCAGACTTCTTACATTTTGTAGATTTTGCCAACTTGATATGAGGTCATCTTTTTGGATGAGATTAAATGCACACTTGTTTTTTTATTCCCCTTTGTTTTTGAAGAAAAATTACTACAAACCATGGCTATTTATTCACTCCCAATTAACATTAAAACACAGAATGACGTACTTAAAAAAAAAAAAAAATTATAAAGAGTACAGCTGAAGCTAGAGAAATAAGGCATAATTTTACCTGAGGACAAGAAAGGGATTATTTCCTCTTTCACTGCAGGCAAGTTTCTTCTTGTCCAACCCAGAGATCCTGATGGATGTTTCACAGTCAATGGCAGAGCAGGAAGAGTCCATTGTGGTTTGGGTATCTGTTCCTTTTCTTGGAAACTTTTACG
The DNA here is from genome assembly GCF_933228915.1 of Telmatherina bonti. Classification (NCBI taxonomy): domain Eukaryota; kingdom Metazoa; phylum Chordata; class Actinopteri; order Atheriniformes; family Telmatherinidae; genus Telmatherina; species Telmatherina bonti. The sequence goes on along the minus strand of NC_136631.1, from coordinate 16,206,412 downwards.
GGGAGCTACCTTACACAGTCTGGGTCTGGAGTCTGTAGAACCCATTGGCTTTCTCCTCCTCCAAATGACACACAAGTTAGTTCAGGTGTTATAGTTGAAATTCCTTCATAAGAATCCTTCCATTTGTTTCTTTGTTTTAGTTTTTTTTTTTTAGGTCTTTTTGTCAAATTTAGGGTGTCAGGCATTTCCAGTTATATTTTTAAAATATCTTAAATCCTTTTGTATTTTTAGTCTCATATAAAAACAAAACTTTGAAAATAGTCACTTTTAGAGGTGAACTCCTTTTAATCCAACTCTTCCCAACAAAGCTGGCAGTTCTTGCTTCTCTAAACAAGATTGAAATTTGTTGCGAAGCATCACTGTCTGGTGCCGAAGTACAAATGCACCAAACATTTTTGGTTATGGGTAAAAGAATAGGTACCTACACCATCCCTGTTTTCATATTTAAATCTGTCAGCATAATGACCTAGGTTTCTATGGTAACCCTCCCTGTTGGTTACTCTGTTACTCATAAGTTAATGCTTCAAAGGACCTGTTATTTTCCTTCATCCTGTTCACTTTATGAAAGCCCAGAGGGGTGCAGGATCGCTGGAAAGTTGTTAGCTAGCTGTAAAAAAAAAAGATTTAGTGTTCAAAGCAGAAAGTAGATAAACTCTTTTACAGCTGTGAGTGAAGAACTGCATGTAAGATAGTTGTACAGTCTGTAATTGGTACTAATTGGTACTGTATGATTATTCCTTTTAAGACTGTTCCCTCTTTTGTATTATATTATTGGTTAACAGTCATGCCATGCCAACACGATGCCTCTAGGAATTGTAATCTGTTAGCCAGGACCGCACCGAAAAAATGCATTATGTTTGTTTGTTAGACTGATTACTGTTAAGTTTTAACAGGTGGTGTTGATGCTGCCCAAAAACTAAATCCCGTGAAGTTGATAGTTTTGCAGAATCCACTGAAGGAACTATTATGGTAGACTTAGGACTTTGGACACACGAAAGTTTTATTTAGGACTTTGTTTTTTTTTTTAAATAATGTTTGACACTGATGTAGGTACATGAGAGAAGAAACAACCTGCATGAAAAACAAAGTTACTCATCCGATTGAGGAATCCTGAATGTTAAAGATAGCTATGTGGGATTTAGGTTGTAAGAATGATTGATAATTTGACTTACAAATTGTGAATCATATGTCAGCATTTCCATATGTTTCCACACAAGCCATGTGAGCAAAGCAAAGCAACAGAGCCAAAGCAAGATATCACAAACCATTGATCCTTGACTTTAGGCTCTTCAGTTATCACCAAATCTTGTATCAGATTTTTATTTATTAAATTGCTTATTATTCTAAACAAATTTCCTGATTTTGTTTTGCTTCAAACTAAGTAATTAATGTAAATACACATTTTTTGCTAAAGCATAATTTCACTTTCACTATAGAAGGCCCCTCTTAATGTCTCTTATCAGCATTTAAGTGGAGTATAAGTGGTAATTATCGAATTAAGATTTGAACATAAAAATCCTCTATTTATCACACCTCATTTATTTTAGTATTCTGAAATGCCACCACAACATTTTAGCTGAAACTGTCATCTCAGCAAATGGCTCATTAGAGGTCTCAAGTCACTGACTGCACATCACTATGATGCTAATGTAATATGGCTCTTGGGAGTGTGTGTTTATGTGTGTGGGAGCAATTGGCAGTGATTTAGAAAGACACAAATTATTCTACCTGCTCCCACAACATCTCAGTAACAACATTTAGAACCAAATGTAATTTTGTGACTATGACATGAGGGTTTTTCTCTGGAGGCAAACATATCCTCAGTGTTTGACATGCATGCATTTTACTATAGATTGTGTGTGTGTGTTAAAGGGCATAAATGACAGAAAATTCTTTATTCTTTTGTTTGCGTATCTGTTTCTGTGCATGTCACAAAATGAAAATGAAAGCACAAAATAATATAAAAAGAAAAGATCATTTGGCAAAGTCATTGCTACTTATTTTGTACAATGTTCTTTAGGGTTTACTAATGTTGTATGAAACAGATCACAAACATCTGCCAAAAAATATATGATAATTATTCAAATACCCTGCGCGATAACTACACACATTTAAGCCAAACAGTTAAAGTAAATAACACATTTAAACTTTTCAGTTTGAATGAATAAATGCTCTCATTTCCCAGGTCGCATTAAAATCTCTAATTTTTCATGTAGTCTATCATGACTTTCACAGTTATTTTGCATGCTTGGCTTGTTTCAGGATAGGAGGACATGTGTGCCATTCAGATTGTCGAGTCCTTGATATTTTGATATGTTACATTATAATAGGATTCAGTTTTATTGCATGTGGATGTTTCTGTATTTCTACACATGAAGATGAAATGACACAGATGTAAGTTTTACAATGCCTCTTTTATCATATACGTTTGTGTCTTCAAAAGACAATTTATGTGAGAATTTAGGGAGAGGATTAAACTTCTCAAAAGAAAAAAACTCTAAAATTGACCATAGCCAGGAATATACATAATATAGGTGTAGTATATGTAGTATATCCAAAAACTGCAGGTATTGTCAATACCAGGAGTGCCCAAAGTCTGTCCTCCAGGGCCGCTGTCCTGCAGGTTTTCTATGTATCTCTGTTCCAACACACCTGGGTTCCACTAAATGGATCCAACAGCCAGTGAAGTTCGGGACGAGTTGGAACTCGGATACATGGAAAACCTGCAGGATTGTGGCCCTTGAGAAGCTGGACACCCCTTGTCTATACCTTCAAGGACACAACTTCAGAGCACCACCAAGTACCGGGTGATCGTACTGTTTTACCAGAAGGATTCCAGTTAGCAAAGCAAAAATGAGTTTTGCTCTTTGCAGCTCTGTCGTTTGCGAGCTTTTCAGTATCATTAGTATTTTATGCATCTTTGCAATTTCTGATGCAAGCAACAAAATCATTTCTAAAACATCTAAAAGATTTTGTAAAAGAAAAATTTTGCAACATGCATGTGATCCTGTATTGACTACATACACACTGCATGAGAGTTTTTATGTTTTTTATTATAAAACCAAAAGAGCCTGTACATCGAGCATAGGATAATTGCCATTCTTGTATATACTGTTCAGTACAACTTAAGATGAATAGTCTTATTGGTATAGATTTAAATAAAGATCATAAATATTTAGAAGATTGAGCCAAACTGGCCCTGCCAATATTTATATTCACAGAATACAGTCTGCAGAGCATGTCAGGAGAAGCCAGTCAGCTCTTGATTTGGGCGCGTGCGAGGGACAGGGCAGAGCATGGCAAGTATTTCAATAAAGTAAATAACACTTCAAACCTTTCGGTTTGCATGATTCATAAATGTTCTCATTTCTCCAACTGTTGTAAAGTGATGAGGTACATCTCCAGAGTGAAGTTTTAAAAGTTTGAAACAATACTTCCTGTATCCCTGATGGATGTGCCTATGTGGTCTCAGCATCCCCCGGCACCTCCAGGATGAGCGCTGAGGAAGATGAACAGTAATTTATGTAAGAACGCAGCCCTGTCATGCCATTGGTATGGTGACAGCGCCGTTTGCTCGGCTGCGGGTTCGAGTGTGGACACTAGAGTCAGTGAGTTCTTCTCCATGTTCTTCTGTCTTCTTGTCTGCAATGGTGGCGAGAAAACGCAGGGTGACCGAGTCCCACTCCTCTGGCAGCAGCAGAAGCAGGAATCCCAGACAGATGATGCATGTGGCCGCCAGACGGACCACGCTGAAGATCACCTCATGTTTCAAAACATCCACAGCTACAGATAGAGAAAAGAACAGGTCGGAACAAAAGAGGGAGCCACAGAGCATCACAGTGTAAGAGGGCAAGAAGGGTGGGGGGGCACAAAAACAAATTGAGAGTAATTACATAAAGTAAGATAAACCACGGGACACTGTGGCTGTAAGGGATGAGTGTAACAAATGCGGCTATAATCAGCACAAGTGATCCACTTTATCCTCTGTGTCTTTGTGGTCAGGAGCACTGGGACAAGTTGGTATAACCCACTGACCTTCATACAGTTCATCATGGTTAAAGAAAAAACTTGTCTGCAGGCATTTAGTGTCGCCTTTGCAACCTGATCCTCCCTTAGCGAGGTAATAGTTGCAGGGTCTGTTGAGGCGTACTGATGATTTGGTTTCCAGGATGAGATAGACAGATTTGCTGCGTAAACTGTTTGATATAGTGGCCCTGAGTGCTGACCACTCAATACAAAAGCCCCTGAAAGTGTGGCCTTTTACTCATTTTTCACTATCTGGTGAACTTACAGTATAAGGAAGGGATCATAAATTGCACATTGAAGGTAATACTTGGATAAGAATCCTACCTGCATTGCCTGGCACACTGAGCAGTGTCCCTATGGATATGAGAATGGGGTAAGTCAGCACCACTCCAACATGGACCAAAATATTGAACACTGTAATAGATATAAAAGACAAAGTAAAAATACATTAAAGCTTAAACTATTAGAAAAAAATTACCATGAAATATACAGAATTGGCAGAATCAATACATTGTTGGGGCTTGCTATAAAGTGTGCAGATCTTTAAGGCACATAAAGAGCACTGTGAGTTTGTTGCAACCACACAATTATACCTCATGGGCAACATTTCTCTCAAAATAATGATATAAAAACATGGCTGACATGGCTTCAGTTTCAAAGTTTTGTTTTCTTTTATAGTGAACATCTTTGTATTTTGGTTGGTTGTAGGATAAAAACAGCAAGCTGGGCAAAGCTCTAGGAAGTTGCAGTATGCATCTTCTTCTAACCTGTAACATGCCACCCATCAATTTACTGAAAATAATTAAAAAAAATCATCCTCATAAAATCATATGTTAAAAATAAACAAAACAAAAAAGAAAAAAAGGAACTATGCTCATTGATTTTTCCAGATTGTGTAGAAGCTTTCTCACCCAGCCATAGTCCTGCCAGGCCACAGAGATATCCCCAGGGCAGTGAGGAGAAGGAACCCAGGTATTCTACCCTCGTGAAGTAGAGGATAAGGGGCACACAGGAGATGAAGATAAGGTTGAAGAAGCCCATGGTGGAAAGAAAATGAGCTACTTCTCCAAGGCTGGCGCTGCCAAGGAACATCTTGAAAAGCACCTGGATAGTAAATAAATAATAAACTTCCAGTCAGATGTTATTTGTGCATTTCGGTTCAGAGCATTCAAACAAGTTCATCCTAAAAGATGATTGTCAGTCAGACCTTATAGAGAGCTGAAGTTGAAGCAGATCCCACTGCTAATGCCACACCCACAAATGAATCACCATGGAAACCATCTCCATAAGCCATCATGACAATACCTGTGATGGCCATTATGGCTGCAACAATCTGTAAATACAGATTCAGACTAGATGAGTATTATCATTGGATCATTTTTATTTATTTATTTATTTATTGTCTTTTTTTTTTTTTTTTTTTGCATTTTCATACAGACCCGGACACCCATAAACCGGTCCTTCAGGACTATCCATGACAGGAGAAAGACAAATGCCTTGTGGCAGCAGTAGAGGACAGAGACATCAGTGGCGGTCAGTTTCTTCAAGGATAAGAGATACAGGTAGTTGGTCAGTGTCCACAGGATTGAGAAGGGTGCTGTCCTCTTTACAAAAAGCTTGAGAGTCATCCCGTCCTCCCCAAAGAGTTTGCTGCACTCCCTGTTAGAGAGAAACATTGCACATGGGTTAAGTTGGATCAGTCAGCCTTCTCCATACAGAGACTAATGGTTTAGAGCCTGTATTGTGCTCGAGTTGACCCTTTTCCACCAATAGTTTTGTTGTGTTGATTCATTTAAATCATTAACAATTTGCATGTCCAGGTTTTCTTGGGTTTCCAGTTTCAAAACAAGTACATATTTTAAAATGTGTACTTTTGCTATCTGTGCTGAGGAAGAAAACAGCAGCCATAAATATGACATTAACTTGAGTTATGGTTATGGCACTTGCACATGCTGATATATTAATGTTCCTCCCACTTATCTAAATACAACCCAGTATGGAATAGATTATGCAAATAGATTCCACGGTGCTAAAATCTAAACAGCAAAAGTTAGGAATATAAATGCATTATTATAGGCACATCAAGACTTGTAGCTCATGTGATGGAAAATAATGCACTTTTGGTTGGGACTTTGTTTTTGTCATGATGTGTGTTTTGTAATCTTAGTTTTGTAAGCTCTTGTTTTGTATTTTAGTTCTAGTTTCTGTTGGAGAAATTATTATGAGTTTGGTTTGTATTAAGTATTAGACATATATGCATTGATTTGCTGGCTCCAGCATGTGCTTGTATTAGTTTATAATAAAATGTTCATTGTAAGAAGACAGTTGACTCTTAGATGTATTACAACTTCTCAAGACCAGAGTATTTTCCACCACAGTTTCCTGTTTTAGTTTGTTGTTTTCCTTGTTTAGTTCTCTCATGTCTGGTTTCCTGTTTATTAGTTCACCTGGTCTCATTTTGTTCCTGTGGATTAATATTCCTTGGTTTCTGTTCCTCATTGCTGGTTCATTTTGTTAGCTTCCTTTGTTCCTCTGTCAAGTTCATGGAATAAATGTCTAGATGCAACATTCCTAGATCTGGGTCATCACCTCCACTGCCACTTCATGACAGTTTTGATCGTTATCATTATTAGGGCAAAAAGGTTATTTATATAAAAACAGGGGCATCTTAAAAAATTTAGTCATGAAAACTGAACAGAAAAACTTCAGTCGTTATAAAAAAGCTGACTCTGGCCGATGGATTTATTTTGTTACTTTTCAGTTTGTGCAGATATATTTTAATACATTATTCTTAAACCGTTTTTTTTTTTTTTTTGAGAGGCTTACCTAAATTTCTGTATGGGGGTCTGTTTCTCCCGTGTGGTGACAACATGACCCGAGTAGTAGATGGGAAAGAACAGGATATTCCAGTTGCTGCTGAACCAGGAGATGAAGAAGGGACAGGAGAATGACTGGAAGGTGAGCTTCACCACCTGAGTGGTACCCACCCAGGAGGAGGAAACACACAGCACCATCAGAAGACCGCCCACCACCTTCAGAGCTGTGTTGGTACATGACTGGTAAAACTGGCTCTCTTGACTGGTATCGCTGCCTGGAGTCTCTGCATGAGACTCTGAACCATCTTCTCCTGAAGAAAAAAAAAGAGGGGAAAATTAAAACCATTTCCTTACTTCAAGGTCTACTGCTTGCTTGAACTTCTCACAAGTGCAACTATCTGTTAGTAGTTGTTTTTCAATAGTTTTTTAAATTTTTTTTATCCCACCTTGGCAAAACTTAAAATATTCTGTGTTTTTTTGTACAACTGGACGAACACTACGTTGCTGCCCACAGTTTGACTCTCTGGCTTGTGTCCCAGCACATAAGCCTTTATTGATCAGTCGTCCTTAGTGATCACTACTTCAGTTTGCATTTCTTGCTGTAGAGGCACTAACATATAAGACCTGTTATGGCTTTATTCAAAATGTATCGGGTTAGCATGTCCAGTGTTCATGTCATAAATAGCATTGCTGCCTCATGATGTGGTAGGTACTGTAGACCTGTCGTAGGCAGGTGTGCACAGAAACATGATGCCCAGCAAGAGTAAACCTAACCACATGACATTCTGCAAGAAAGTCATGTCAACCTTGGCACTTATGGAACCCTGCTGGTACATTCCTGTTATAGATAGATGGATGAAACAGGCTTTAATCTTACAGCAGTGATGCATGTTAGGTCTGGCTCTGTGCCCTCATGGATTGCAAGAATAAGTAGCTTCCAGACCCTTTCTGTGCTTTATAAAACACGGAGTGCTGTGTGTAAAGAGCATTTCCGGAGAGAGCTCAGATCCATTCTTTACCTCTCAACAGTGTGATCAATTTACACCAGGGCAGGAATAAAAGATGACATGTGCTGGGTGTTCGCTGCCTGCTCTCTCTTTGCAAGCTCAGCACGTGAAGCTCTGCCATTCCCACCATAGTTACAGACACTACAGTCCCTGCAGATGCTGGAACTTGTGTCTCCTCTGTACTGTAGCAGGGCATCTCAGGGGTGCTCATTATTGCATCTGATAGTCTTTTGTTTGCTTTCTGCAAAGAGATCTCAACACGCCAAGCAATCAGAGCACAAATATGAAAGTGTATCATACTCACAAATAAATAGTGCTTTCTTTCATACAAACAAACTTACATAGTGTATCCAGTCCCAAACTGTCAGATCGAATAACTGATGTTTGGAAAGCATCACTGTTGTAGATTAACTTTAGTAAAGCAATTAAGGTGGTCAAATTTCACTCTGTATTATCTATCTGCATCGTCTTTCTTTGCAGAACACAGGCAGGGAAGATGGCATCAAATTTTCAGACAGTAGATAAGTAGCTTAAGTCATGCAAAGTGTTCTGAAGTCTTGCCAAACTTGCTCTATAGACCAAATTAATTTGTGAGGCCATTGCTGGCATCCAGTAAAAGTACTAAAGAGATGACTGTAAGTGCATCTAAGTGATCACAGACAGTCACATCTGTGGTGTAGCAAGTACTCAGGTGCTTGTAAATTTTTTTTAAAAAAAAGTCTTTTTATACCACAATGTAAATGTTCTTTGCAAGTAAAAGTCCTGAATCTAAGACATCAGTTTCCAGACAAGGCAGTTTCCAGAAAATTGTCACTGACACATTACAGTGTGTTATATCACATCTGTCTACATTGTATATAGATACCATACATCGAGTACACAATCGCCATCCCATGCAAGAATAAACGTTAATTTCTTGTACACATTTTAGAAATGAATATCCAGAGTTTCACCTAGGAAGAGACATTAGACATTCACTTCACAAATTGCTTGTCATTTTTAACTATTTACTGTTACCTTTTTCTCCAGCTCATCACATCAGCCTCTGCTGCCGTTTCATGCACGTTACAAACATTTTTTTTAACTTTTATTACCTTCTGCATCTAATGAATATTTATTGTTACACTATCCATGCACCTTGTTCAGTAGAAAAGGGCATTTAGTCAGTCCGATTTGATCAAATCACACACAAATATGGACGCATAGATTAACTTTACACACGGACACAACAATGATTCTTAATCAACCTAATGGAGCTACTGGTTGCGACTGTAAGTGGAGAACTGAGGTCATATGCTTTTGCAAAAGACAAAAAGTATAAATTTTTTTCATTCTTTTTCTTTATAACTTTTCGTTTTATTCTCCAATCAAGATAATTTGTATCTCAAGGCGGGACAAAACTTATAGCTTTCGGTGTTGGATTTGAGCTCTTCTGTGTTGAAATTAAAGCTACCACACAGCAATCTGGTGCCATGGTGCAGTAATTTCATAACTTTACTATTCCCTTGCTTCATGAGAGCAGCGCTAATGAACAAAATCATTTTGCTGGTTAGTTTTGCTGGGAGACACGCAGGATTGCTGCTTAGATGTACCACAAATGTCCATGTTAAACTGTAAAACTAAGAGTTAATATCAACAACACCAATAAATTAAGCACAAAATATGATGATACCAGAGAAAAATTTTCTATATTATTGCAATGTTCTCAAATACATCAGTAAATAGCTTTAAATTCAAACACTGAATAAGTGATCACAATACGAGATAGTGCATATGAAAGTGTCGTCAGAAAACACTGCAGTACAGGCTCATTAACTTCTAGCTCCTGTTTAGAGAGCTTATAAAATCTGTGTGATGCAGTATGCTGCTGGAACCTCACATTTCAATTCATTCTGCGCTTTATCCCCACTACAGATGCTGCATGCCAGTACCGCTGATTGATGGAGCCCTGCTGAATCTAATAAGAAGCTCACAGTCATGTCTGCAGCGTTAGTCAGGCTTACTACAGGCCAAAAGAATTAGGTCTTTATCCAAATTAGGTTGGAAGATGTGGTGTGGATATAATGATACTGATTAAGAGTTGATCAGAGGTATCACTCTGTTATAAAAGTTGAAGGTGGAGGGGTTTGTGAGGCTGCTGCAGAGGTGGGTGATAAATGCAGTCGAAAACAAGGCAGTGCCAAACAACTGACTGTAGCGGGCCATGTTGCTTCCATGCCTCCAGTCAACGTAGTTAGCTTTTAAACTCTGCAAAATGTAAGTAATTTATCTGACAACAGACACTGTAAAACTTTTAGATATTTAATTCAATGGATTCCTGCACTCTGACTTGATCTCAATGTTTCAAGTAAATACTGTCCAGACTGAAGTAGAAAGCAACCTTTTCATTCAAATGACCCTTCAGAGCATTTAAAAAAGATAGAAATTAAAGTACTTCATAGTTTTAAAACTCATGCTAGCTCATAGCATATGTATATAGTGTAAATGGCATCTTGGGCCTCTGGTTCTCTCAGTTTACCTTCAGAGTTGGGGCAGGTCAGGACCTGAGTGCTGTATGAGCTGAGAGGAGCCACTCGGGCTGAGTGCTTCTTCATTCTCCACTGGGGGCACAACACACTGTCCTCCTGTGGAAGGTGTGTGTGTATATGTAATTGAGGCAAGAAGTGTGTCCAGGTTGATGCTGCTGGACGCTCAGCAGCTTCTTCTGCTAACCCTGTGCATCCTCAGACTCCTCACTCCTCCGCTCCTTCTTCACACTCCTGATTGGCCCGTTCCAGAGGTAGATCTCTTTTAGCTCTTCTTCCCAGCACTCGTCTTCGGACTCTGGTGCTTTCCAGTCCAGCACACCCACTGTTACTGCTGCTCTCCCTCTGTCTGAAAAGTGACACAGCTCAGTGGGGTCTGTACTGTTGCACTGTCATGCCACGGTCCAGCATTGCCACTGTCTCTAAGGGAGACTGAGCTTAAAGTGTGTGTGGCATGGCGCAATCACTCCACTCATCTCTTTCTAACCTCCCCCCTTCTCTCTTCTCTCTGTCTCACTCACTTTTCCCCTCCTCTTCGATTGCTCCACAAATCAGCAGCTTTGTTTGGAAGGTAACCAAGCAGCTCTGGCAAATAATGCTGCGTTAGCTGTGCCCCTTCCTTTCCTCCTCCCCTCTCTTTTCTGCCTGACCAGTCTCCCTTCACTTCTTCAACTCTCTTGTCTTCTGTCTTTCTTTCTTTCCATGGCACATCTCCTGCTCTTGACTACCCCTTGAGAGTCAGATTATTTGTAGAGCTCGCTCTCATTGCCTCCACCGCTGCCACATTAATCACTTTAGCTCCAAAATAAAAAAAAAAAAAAACTACTGCAGACTGAATACCCAGATTTATTTATTATTTTAGTTTATTTGACTTTATATTCTTTATTTCATATATTGTCTTTTTCTATTGACACTAAGAATTATATATATATATATATATATATATATATATATATATATATATATATATATATATATATATATATATATATATATATATATATATTTGTATGTTAGCATATGCAACAGAGCTGACAAAGTCGACTTTGACTTATTTGTGACCAAATGGGAATAACTCACTTTACAAAAAATACAGAAGAAAACATTTTTTGTCAATAAGAACAGAATTCACCAGAAGGCTAAAAGAATAATAATAATAATAATATAAAACAGACACTTTAATCTAAGTAGCCAGCATACTCTTATCTTCCAGAACCCACATCATCCACAGAAGAAAGCATTGATTGTAGAGAGCTCAGTCAGAAACATCAGCTAGGAACTGCATCGTATACTGTCTGGTATAAAGTGACAAAGTTAAATTTCTAAATTACTCTCTTTTCGCTGTTTTTATCCTATTGTATTTTTGAGCAGGATCTCCCTTGTGAGTGGAGTATTTCTATATAAAATGTAGGCATTATAGTGCAAATGGTATATGGTTTGAGGATGACCAAGTGATTCAGCCTCAGGACTGTGGTCAAAAGTTTCCATTTCATGGAAAGCCCTCCACTGATCCAGTCTCCATTTGCAGCTTATTTACCTGAAGATTTAATGGACTGAAATATTACCAGGACCAGACACATGATGCCAGACAGCTGCTAATAATATCTTAATATAGAGGAGTGGTTTTGTGCAAGTCTGAGAAACAAAAAGCACTTGAGGTAAACACACAACACACTGAGCATAAATGGTTGTTTTTTGGGCCGTATGTTTGCACCAAGATTTCTGTCAGCACATCCCCTTTTTGTTTGTCTCTTCTTCAAATGCTCATCAGCCAAAATTCTGGTAATACTACAATGAGCATAGCCAATCAGAAGATTTTTATGTACTGTGCAAGAACAGAAAAAAACCATCTTTGTCTGGCAGTTCATTACAAGACAAAATATTTTAAGTCACATTCTAATAACACCATGAAAATTCATGTGATTTAATGCAGAAATTAATCCTGGGAAAAAAAACTAAATAAATTATTTGCTGTTATCACTTTTTCGTACAGCTACATAGTGCCTGCACACTTTATTATTACAAAATCACTTATTGTTACAAAATTACAGTGACAACACTGCAAAAACATGAAGTGATGTCTCGAGCTTCAAGTAGAGGATAAGTTAGAGGTATAGGTCCTCCAAGAGGGTTAAACTTAAAAATAGCTCTGCTGATGAGAGGAGCCTACAACTAGACAAGGAGGAGACAGAGAAACAACCCAGTCAGCACAGTCTGGGATGCTAATCGCTGGCAGATTAAGAGAAATACCTAGAGTACATGCACCACAGGAGGCCATGGTTCAATCTAAAATATAACATCAAGGACCCAAAGTTTTCTCTCTTTTTCACTTTTCTATGCTGATCTGCCATAATAGAACATTTAATTTCCAAATGACAGATTCAGTGTTTGCATCTTGCCAGTGAACATGTCTGGCACGTCTGTTTGACAGTTCTCTCGCCCAGCACACACCTTTACTTTTTCAACTGGAGTGCACACTACAGCTACAAAACAGCTGGAAAGTTGGATCAACACCTTTGCATGACCAACTAAAAAACTTCAACCATCTAAAACCTCCAGCTGTATCTAAAATGCTGGAAACTGAGCATTTGTAACAAAATGGTCTGCTTACATTATAGATCAAAGTACAACAGAGTACAGTATCCTCTCTCTTTACCTCCATAGCAACAGAGGTTCTCCTCTGCACGGTGACGCACCCAACCCATTCAGGCTCTTTTGTCATTTAGATGAACCAAATGCTCCTCAGTTTATAGTAGACGCAGCTCTTTGTCTTTAGCACATCTCTGTAGCACATCTCTGCCACTCATCATGTCTCATTGAGAACCAGGAGCGAAGAACAGAAACATGGGACACATATTTTAGAGATGAGATGAGGACTTAAAATCTATTAATATATTTCTGGCTCTCAGGTGTCTTCAGTCAGTGTGTTTCCAAGTGTTATCACCTCAATGCAAAGAACACTGAAAGGTGAGGACACCTAGTGGTAAATGCATTCATTTACACCAAAGGGATGCAGGAAAACGGCTTGTTCAAACCATTTAATAACTATGTTTATGAGCTAAGAATTTTAGTCAAGGTTTACAGATTTAAACTAAATACAATGAAAAAAGTCCATCAGGATGTTTCTGATTGTTGTGGAGCGAAAATTACAGCAACTGGAAAGCAATAATTACTGATGACATTTTCAATCACGGTTTTCCTTAATAGAGATGCAAAGGCCCAAAGACATCTTTGTTCACCTGTCCAAAACATAACAGTGTCAAAACTTAAGGTGCACAGTTTGTATAAAGTTGGAATTTTTCATTGCCTGATGAAGATGTAAGATGCAAACGCACACAAAACAGTCACAAAATATGAATGATTTCTGATTCTAACAATGTGTTTTTTATCATTATCAAGCTTTGAGCAGAGTCAATGTTGTGCAGCAATATGTGGTCCCATATAGCTATGATATGATATGATATATGATATATGCTGTGAGACAGTTGGACAGATTTTATTCATCAAATTGATAACTATGCTAATGCTGATTTTTTTTGGTTTGAAAAAAAGAAGAAAAACAAACTTTAAAGTTTCAGACCTGCTCATGCAGTTTTAATTTCTTAACTGTCTGTGATCAGCCCGTTATCAGATGGCCACAAGTTTATGCCAAAACGTCTTGTGCAAGGGGTCCCTATTTTTGTTCATATGAAATAAATTAGCAAGTAGAATAATTAAATGATCCAACAAAATTACAAATAAATAAAGCTGAGAAGTAAATCTGGAAAGAAAAAAAAGGAGCTGGAAAAAAGTGTAGCATTGATGAATAGAATATACGAAGTTATATCACTGACATTATCAGTGTTGTCTATGACAAATTTTATTAATCTGAATCAATGTTTAGCTCATGCATTCTCCATATCAACACTGTCTATGCAGAACTGCTCTGCCTGAAAAGTCCTAACTGGCCACAGTCTCCTGATGTGGGTTCAGCAAGAGCCAAAAAGACAAGCAGCAGTTTTCTCAGACAGCTTGATGCCTAAAACACCTATACATGATTGTCTATACTCCTGTTTTAAGTGGCTCACCCGCGATGTAACCCCTCACATGTGTAAGCCACATCAGATGCAGTTGCTGAGTTACTTTAAATCATTAGTGACATGAAAAATGTAAGATGGAAACAGTTAGGGCCCCCGTGGCCCATCAGGCAGAAGCAATCCCATACAGAGGGGTACAAGTTGACCAGCACAAGTTGTGAAAATGACATCACTGACTGATATTTCCCTGATGGCTGTAAAAGGTTTATTGTCATTCTTAAGATTTATGACCACAAGAGGTCAGTGTTAGGCTGCAGACGTGTCTGCAGTTCAGAAGCTGCACTCAGTATGATGCGAAGACCACAGAAATCCAGACGAGAATTGTGTTCCTACATTATGTCATATTACTTTTGGATCACAACGAGGATCTTGTAAAACATGCTTCCTGGAGTCAAAAATACTAAATGCCCCGAGAATGACAACATCTGAGCAACTGCGCTGTAGCATGACGACAGGTCAGCAGTTTAACAATTGAATTGAAATACTGCATCCATTACTCACAGCGTGTTCTGCTCAAACCCAGCACATAATATTAACAGCACCACAGGAACCATTCAAGCAAAGCTCATATCCCATTCGTTGTGCTGGTTATAAATAGCTCAGAGTGAGCAGGCTTTAGGACCAGGACAGTTCAAAGTAAGTATGTGACCATACAGAGTGTTTCAGGAAGAAAAAGAAGAATTACCTGCTGAGGACAATGTCTATATATAGTTTCAGATATGAAAAGTAAATGAGCAGTGTCAGCAGATGGATGGATATAAAGGCATCTCTAACATCTTCTTGCTCCTGGCTTTTGACTTTCTTTGATATACACATGAAAACTATGCACTGTGATTCTGTCATTCTTGCATAATTTCCCTGAGTGCTTGAATGTGCTTGCTGTCTTGCTGTGAAGCCTGTGGTGTACAACAGCAGCACAGTGTTGGTTGGTGTTACGACCCAGCGGTCTAGGGGTAAGAGCCGCAACATAAAACAAATGTGCCAGACCAAAAAGTGTATTGGGAAACTTTATTGTCCCACAGAAAAATAAAAAGGAATCAATACAGGCCCAATTGGAAGGGCAACATAATACTAGAACAGTAATTTTACCCAAACACAATCAAACACCTTTAACCCAGGCCATTAAACACTCAAAAACAGCAAAGATCCAAGACTACACAAAAGCCAACAAAAACTACAGACCAGGCCTTAAAGGCTCTTCAAAACCAACCACCAAAATACCCAGTCTCAAAGGGGGCAAGCTGCAACCACCACACAGCTGCCCCAGAATGAAGAACTTGGCGCTCTTTTATCCTGGATCGGAGAGGTGTCGAATCCTCATTGGAGCAGGGCTCAGCCACTCAGAGATGCCGACGAGACCAGATGATATGGAGGATCCAATCCAAGCCAGAGGGATGCCAGATGGTTTCCAGGCTGAATGAAAATTGGTTGATGGGCAATTGGGGGCAGCTGTAACACTCCCCCCCTGAAGTTACAAAACATTGTTTTGTAAACATACAAACACAACAAACAAAAAGAAAAAACACTCACGACCTGGGCAGGGCATCGGCAGACATTTTCTCTGGTGTCACATTTTTAGACTGAAATCTGGGACTAACAAAGCTCACCGTAGGAGACATTAGTCAGTCACACAAAACCAGTAGTTTGTTAAAGACTACAACAGGAAGCAGCTTAAACGATACAGAAATTCACTGATCAGAGGCACAACATTTTCTTGTTGCTCAGGAGTCATATAGTCTAGAATACTGTGCAGTGATTTTAACCTTTCAGAATTGGATAGACGAGCGGTCAAGTTACCAAATCTAGATGAACGCAGATGGTCATCTTCTCGGCTGGTCACTTCTTTGGGTTCTGTTCTATGGTCAGCAGTGACGGGCTGCAAATGGTACAGCTTAAGCATGTTTACATGACAGACTCGCGATTTTTGCTTTTGATTAGGGGTTTTGATCACATAGTTGTAATCTCCCACACGTTTATGGACTTCAAATGGACCGTCGTATTTTCCTGACAAAGCGGAACCGAGAACAGGCAAGAAAGGAAGAACTTTGTCACCAATTTGGAATTCTTTAACATTTTTCGAAGTGTCACCAGGAAGCAAGAATTTGTCCTTCTGAGCTTTAATCTCTGACTTTCTGTCAGCTTTCCTACGCATCTGTCCATGTGTGACCGCACAAGCTGGATACAACTTGGGGGTTTTAGAACGAGAATCTGGTGTCTTACTGGGTCATCCAAAACTTCTGAACCTGGAACCACTAAACCACCAGCAATATCATTCCCGATTACCATGCTGATGCCTTTTATGGGCAGGTCTGGACAAACGGCAACCGGAAAGAAGCCAGTGACAAGTTTAGATTTTACGTAAACACGATGTACAGGTCTGGAAACATCCCGCAATTCAACACCACGCAAAACCAAGTTGAAGCCACAAGACGAGTGCTTTGAGAAAGGCAAAGCATTCACAAGAATAAGAGACTGGGAGCCTCCTGTGTCTCTTAAGATGCGAACTGGCTGCAAATCAGCTGGTTTACTTGTGAGGGAAACAAAGCCATCAAAAACGAACGGTTCGAAGCATGAACCAGAAACTTTATCCTCACCAGAACCAAGGACTTTAGAGCGGGGCTTTGTATGAATCAAACCAACCCCCTTAGGCAGTTGGGTACTTAACTGGTTTTTGTGTTTGAGAGCCAAACAGTCTGCAATGACATGCCCAGGTCTGTGACAGTAAAAACAGTCTCGTGTCTCCTTGACAGTGGAGATTTTGATGGGTTGCGCGGGTGGTTCTGGATTAATGCAGGGCTTTTCAGTACCAACAGGAAAGTACATTTTGTGTGTGAGCACATATTCATCAGCAAGTACAGCTGCTGACGTAAGAGACGTCACCTTCAGTTCATTCAAGTACAGCACAAGACGATCAGGTAAACACTTTTTGAACTCTTCCAATAATACTAATTCCCGAAGGGAATCATAGTCATTAGCTTTTGAAGCTACACACCATTTGTCAAAGAGAAGGCTTTTTTCTCTGGCAAATTCTACATAAGTTTGTCCAGCAGATTTCCTCTGTTGGCAAAACTTTTGCCTATATGCCTCAGGAACCAATTCATATGCTTGCAGAACAGTGGCTTTCACTTTATCAAAGTCCAAGCTATCCTTTAGAGGAAGCGCTGCTACTACCTCCTGTGCTTTCCCCCGACAGCTTACATTGTAACAACAGAGGCCATGCATCACATGGCCAGGATAGCGCACCAGCAATACGCTCAAATGCAGAAAAATATGAGTCAACCTCAGACTCCCAAAACGCAGGTACCAGAGCAATACATTTACTCACATCAAAGGCAGAAGATACAGAGGGCTGTATGGTGGAAAGCCCAGCAGGGGTTGATGGTGTGCTGGCACGAGCTTCCAGCTCTAATCGGCGCAGTTTTACCGTTGTTTCAGCTTCTATTTCAAGCTTCCGGAGGTCAAACTCAAGTTGAGCCTGCCGAGATTGTGCTCTCTCTCGGGCTTCAATCTCAAGCCGTGCCAGGCGTACCTTCAGTCGGGCCCTACCAGGGGCATCAGAGCTGCCTGGCGAAAGTGGATCAAAACGAGGGATAGTAACCGGAGTTCTAACCCTGTGATCTCCACCAAAATCATCCTCCTCAGCAGACGTAGGAAGTGTCACTTCCTCTTTTGGGTCACCCCCTTCAGGAGCGCCCTCACACGGCACTGCGTTCACGACTGGCATACCAAACACTCCCAGTGCAACCAACTGTTCCACCAAGCTAGCCTTTAACTCCTTTTTTCTAGCCTGCTTCGGTATCTGGAGCTGATAATGCTCAGCAATTAGCAGCAAATCAGACTTCCGGCAGCTGTCCAGAGCTTCACAAGAGGGAGAAGCAGCAAAGCTTTCCAGGCTAAAGGACATAGCCATGATACACAGATATGACAGACAACAAGAAGACCCACTCCAGGCACAGGGACCCCCGAATACGGCAGATCCCGGACGAGCCCCCACTTATGTTACGACCCAGCGGTCTAGGGGTAAGAGCCGCAACATAAAACAAATGTGCCAGACCAAAAAGTGTATTGGGAAACTTTATTGTCCCACAGAAAAATAAAAAGGAATCAATACAGGCCCAATTGGAAGGGCAACATAATACTAGAACAGTAATTTTACCCAAACACAATCAAACACCTTTAACCCAGGCCATTAAACACTCAAAAACAGCAAAGATCCAAGACTACACAAAAGCCAACAAAACTACAGACCAGGCCTTAAAGGCTCTTCAAAACCAACCACCAAAATACCCAGTCTCAAAGGGGGCAAGCTGCAACCACCACACAGCTGCCCCAGAATGAAGAACTTGGCGCTCTTTTATCCTGGATCGGAGAGGTGTCGAATCCTCATTGGAGCAGGGCTCAGCCACTCAGAGATGCCGACGAGACCAGATGATATGGAGGATCCAATCCAAGCCAGAGGGAGGCCAGATGGTTTCCAGGCTGAATGAAAATTGGTTGATGGGCAATTGGGGGCAGCTGTAACAGTTGGGCTGTACGCGCCTGTCACTGTGGTACACTGTAGCTTTTTACCCAGCAGGGTGTGCACAGGCTCACACACCTTTTGAAATAGACCTTTTAAAATGATATAATTACAAGTTACAGTAATATCTTGCAGGAGTTACAGAGGAGGTTGCATATACCATCACTGCTCCTCCAATGGGAGACCATGAGTTCTCTCTGAAAACACTGTCCGTACTTTGTCTGGTTTACTGTAAATTAACTTCCATTTCAACTTTTCTCTTGGGCACAGCAGTGTTATTAGCTATGTTAATAATATTCAACCAACATTGTAGCCTATTTGTTTAGAATTAAATCAGCTTTCAATCTTGCCCCAAAAAAGGAAAAGAAAAGCCATTATTTTGTGATTGTACTCAAACCCCATCTCTCAATGTAGTCCACAATACCGCTCAGAGGCATCTTTAAATTCACCGCAGATGGCAAGTGGCAATTTTGACAAACTGGCAACAAGATCTTACTAAATATATCATTACCCCATAGGCTTGGCATGATGAGCCTTCTGTTCTGTCTCACCCTTCATGGAAAATGATACTCACTAGGTTGCGAAATATTTGATCCTCAACTCCAAATGTAAACAAACCGTGGACAGTGATGCTTTCATGTAGCAAGTCAAGACTGTGACTGTTCATATCTATCTCCAAGAATAAGTGTGTACATTTAAGATGAAAGCAGGTGTCAGTGGTGGTTTAGCAAAAGTATGAGCTGCACAGACAGCAGAAACGTTGACAAGTGTGCTGAAAGAACGATTACCGTTGACAAAAATCAGAGACACGTATATAGTAGGAGCATATGGTGTATTTCTATCAGAGAAGTGGTTAAAAAAATCCTCCAGCAAAAAATAACCTCTCTATTGCCAGATACAGTAGGTAGAGTTTGACAGTCCCCCACCTGCTCCATAGAGCCTAAATTACATCACAGACAACAATATGCCTTCAAATTTCTGCTGCTGAGGCATCCAGTAGACAAACGTATTACAGACAGATCTGTAAACTGAAAGCATTTAATTTCACAATTAATTCTTGTTTCATTTCAGTTTATTGTGAATAACTGTATATATGCTTCTGTGTGTTCAGTTCTTACAGCTTAAGGAGATTTATTTCAGAGCCTCAAGGCAAGCCAATGAGAGAGATTTAAAATGCTAAAGCAAAGCACTGGAATAAATAAGGATATATGCGTTCAGAGATGTGGACTTTTTGTTTAAAAGTTTTATTGTTGTCTGTAATTGCTCAGAAATTATTTATGCACTGTAACTGCTTACATTTGTCATAATGTGGGGCTTTGCCTTCTAGTCACTTCCACTTATAATTAGCAAAATTCGCACATTTCAGCATTCTGTACTAGTCACATAGTGTTGCTATTTTTTGTTACTTGAACCGATCAATCTGTTTGTACCTCAGACCTCATAAAATAACAAAACATTTTGGTTCACATGACTAATCTGGACATGGATATATATTCTTAAATTAAATATATAATTGCATTCATTGGTTATTTACTGCAGCTGACACCCCTGATAAACACAGTAGTTAATGAGAGATGGACTCATTTGGTTTTCTTCAACTTCTCCCCAAAAAAACCCATTGAGGTGCTTTAAACACAATGAAGGAGCCTCAGCTGGATCTGCTTTTGGCTGGATAAGCCTAAATCTGCATTTCCTTTGAGATTTTCAACAAGGTTATCAGGGTAATGCATTAAGTCAGGGACACGTTTCAGCCGCAGATTTGAGGCGGTTCGAGATTCCATTCCATATTTATGTGTAAGATAGCCTGAGGGAAATGTTTTGGAGCTTGTGTGACAAGTTGAACTGAACAGAGTGAAATGGTATCAGAATGGGACTCTCATACAGAATAGATTAGCAGTTACCAGAGATTTATTTAAGAAGATTGTGCTCTTTCCTACCTTTAATGAAGAATGGCGAACAATGCCACCAATATACCAATTATGAAACATAGAGCTGAGAAGCATTCTGCTCTAATGCCTCAGGCCTTGTGAGGTCCTGCTCTGCACACCTTGTCTCATTTCTCAGAGCACAGGAATTGTCATCATTTTTTCCTGTCATAATCCCACTGGCTCAAGCAATACTTTAATATAAATGGGTAGCAAGTTTTTTAAAGATTACCCCTCAAAGTGCACCATCAGCTCTCTCTTCCAACACATTGTCTTACTGTCAGCAAAAATCTGAATATTGCTCTACCAATCAAACACACATTGACATATGAAAACAGAAAAGCTGCTCAAGCATGGAGATGTGGTGTAAATCACGTCTCAAAATAGCTTAACATGTATTACCGAATCGCTGCAGTTATTCAGAAATAATTGTAGTAAAAAGTATTTGGAGGATCCAGCTTATTATTGGACTGCAATACAAGTAAAGGTTGGATTAAATAGTTTTGAAAATAAATAGAAGAACCAAAGAATCTGTGTGTACACTTGTTTATGACTGCTTTACAGTTGTATTGCATCTCAGTGACAAATTAACCTCCATCTGATAGTACCAGTGATTATATATATATATATATAGATAGATAGATAGATAGATAGATAGATAGATAGATAGATAGATAGATAGATATTTATACTTAATGCAGGATCTATGAATACTCACACACACACACACACACATATATATATATATATGTATGTGTGTGTGTGTGTGTGTGTGTATTCATAGATCTTGCATTGAAATCTATTTGCAAGTGGGAGAAATTTATAAGCATCTAACAGTTCTTCTTTTTTTTCTGTAGCCTATAAATCTTGTTGTGCACCTTACTGCTGCACCGCTATGGACCCCCTACTGAGAATGTGGTCTCTTCAATTCACGTTGTCTGATTTATTACAAAGACATGCGTGGAAACAGTCGCGCATGTTATTCCGTCCTTCCACTTTCTTTTCGTATGTTTTCACTCACTTCTGTGACTGGAGTATCCCGGGTTGTAGCCATAGTAGCCAGTGATCCTCAGAATCCGATCCTCTATGTCGTGCACTCCGTTGGCCGTCACTTTTGGGTTGCTGTCCACGAAGACATCGTGGCTGCCACCAGTCGGCGTCCCCTTGCCCGGCAAGTGCGTGCTCGTCAGGGGCTCCAGCAGGATGCAAGGCTGGTCCCCACTCTCAAGAACACTCTCAACGCTTAACATTGTAGGTCCGAGATCTGAAGATAGACTGAACCCAGATCACCATGCAAGAGACCCTCGAGGGTGCATCAAAAGCAAAAGGAGGACATCTAATTCCACATTCACATTCCTTCAGTGATGCTCCCGGACGCAGAGCAAGGTTATCAAACTCCTGCAGCCTGGCAAACATGAAACACTAGGGGGCGTGTCACTATCACAGCATCACATGATTTGAATCAGCGCTCAATTAATTGGGGAGCAATAAGAGCTGACTAACCATCGATCTTACAGTTATTAACAAACATGTTTGGGTCCTTTCCCATTATGTCTTGTTAAAAATGATACATATGATATATAGTCATTAAGTAAATGTTTTTCAAAGACAAATACAGGGTCATTTAAAATAAGAAGACTTTTCAATGATTAAAAAAAAAGATCAATCTGGTAATTATGTTCATGATACATAATACAATTTATGCAAATATCCAACAAATTCTATGAGGAAAACCCAGAAGCGAATGGCTCTGATCTTTACGTCCTCTGGCAGCAGAGGAGAAAAAAAAATCCTGACACAATTCTGTCAAGGACAACAATGTTTCTGCACAAAAACACCTTTGAATCTAAGTGTCAGGAAGCCGTTTGTTGTTGCATCAATAAATGCAAATTACAATTCTAGCATGCATAAAAGTACCATAAAAAAGATTCAGAATCCCAGTGGCAGCTCCAAACTTATTCAACATGCACTAAGGTAAAGTAGAAACCTGTTTGTGGTCCTGTGCATCAAACTTTAAACCACAGCCATTTTATCCTGAGATTAAAGAGGAGAGGGACTATTCAGGTTGTAACCTGCTTGTACATTAGATGGTAGCATCCATGATATAGGGTTTTTATTAGTGCACATGGAATTTATCTAGGATTAATGCGGAATGTTATAGACAGGTTTTGGAGTTACATATGCAACGACGTACAACAACATGTTTTTTATTATTATTATAAGGGCTCTGTTTCCCATTCTATAAGCCACATTCTGCACATATAACAACATGATCTATAAGTCAGGTCTCTAAACGGCCCAGCTTTTAGCTCAGACCTGTCACACGCTGAAACCCTCATTACCTTGTGAAATGAAAAATGAACAAAGTAGGCCATGACCTTTTGAGGAGCAGAACTCCAACATCAAAACGGAGAAATCCTCAGTCGCCAGACTGTCGACGGTGTTGTGAAAAGATGAGGTGATGCAGTACAGTTGTAACACGTCCTGTCCGAGCTTATATAAAACTCATTGACAGAATTTGTTACCACAGAGCTTAAAATATTTCTTTTAAAAAATTCTTCTTCTTTTCCTGCTTTCATCATTTCCACTTTTTTAAATGATGTTTCAGCTGTTTGACATTTTTCTGTATTGTTATGCACTCCTCAGTGATCCCTTGTCTTTAAATGTGCCTTTGGCATCAGCGTAATATTTCCTCTAATGACAACTGGGGCGTGGCATCTGGTTCTTTTAGGTTAGTTTTTCTGATCTAATACAGTTTTGTTCTGAAATGCTCTTTCATCTCAAAATCAGCCTCTGTGTCTAAGAGTGTCCACAGCGGCTTTGGCGACTGACACATCATAACCTCACAAAAATATTCAAACAATCACTAAAATGTTATTTTTAAAACACTATTTTCAAAATCCATTTCCTGCACTACCCAGTGGGCTGTTGAGGGACCTCTCAGTAAGTTTTCCATTTGTTGTTCCCAATAAAATATGCATGTGAAATAGGTTTGTCTCACATCCTTGTTCACAGCTTTTGACTCCTCTGTTCACTGAGCACAATTGCTAACAGACTATGAAGTTTGTGCGCTCTGTTGTACACTATACAAGTTTTTTTTCTTACCATTTTCAAGCCTTTATTATAAATCTTATTGTAAAGTGAACTCCAGAACAATCTCTTTTCCTCAGCTGGCCACAGGTATTTGTATTGGCTCAGGAAAGCTTCACTTTCCTGGATCCCCCAGCTTGCAGATGCTCAGAAAAAACATGAATATAGAAAACTGGGCTCCAAATCCAATAACACAACATGCAGTATTTCAGTGTCTCTTGCTCTCTGATACGCTTCTTTCCAAGTCCTCCTCTTTCTGTGTGAAATTGATTCCCACTGTGTGAAGAAATTGTGCCCCTGTTGGCATTGTTGTGCAGACACATGCTGGGGTTTATGATACCCTTGGACGCCAGAAGTGCTTTTTCCCCCCCTGTCTTACTAAACCAATCTCCACCTCATGTTCTTTTGTTTCAGTCTGTTTGCGCTCCAAAGCACTTATCTCACACATTCAGTTCAGGGATAGCTTTGTGGCTACAACAATGCCCAGAAACTTTCCCCATGTCTTTTGAAAATTGCTAATTTATTATTGGACACTTTCTTACAAGTCTGTGCAGCTACACTCCAAAAAAAATAAAAAGAGAAAAAGTTTACTTCAGTCGTCTACTTATGTTGTTGTCTGTACTTTTGTTACAATTGTGTCCTCTTCATGCAGTGCAATTTGTAAAGAGCCACATTAGCAGTCATATCTAAGATGCGTGTTTGTAATTTTCTACCAGCTCTAATGCATCAAAGGAATTTAACGGAGAGAAAATTTATCCCTGGCAGCAATCTTACGTCAAAAGAGCATTTTGTAAAGGTGAGAATGAATGTCCTGGCTTATTAGATTTAAATCATGAAACATTGCACCGCAATGTGTGAAACTCAGTCCTTCAAAAATTTTCTAAAAGCTACTGGGAAAATGTGATCATCTTCTTTAATATCTTTTCATCTTGTGTCCCAAGATGAGGCTCATATCAGCCTCAGATAATGTGGTTGTCACTGAGAAAATCCCCAGACACAAATACTATGAATGATGGTCTTACCTCCCTTTCCCTAATTTCTATTTCGATAAAGGAATTAGGGCTGCACGGTGGCGCAGTGGTTAGCACTGTGGCCTCACAGCAAGAAGGTCGCTGGTTTGATCCTTGGTTTGGTCAGTGGCCCTTCTGTGTGGAGTTTGCATGTTCTCCCCATGTATGCGTGGGTTCTCTCCGGGTACTCCGGCTTCCTCCCACCTTCCAAAACACATGCATGATAGGTTAATTGGTCACTCTACATTGCCCCTAGGAGTGAGTGTGAGCGTGAGTGGTTGTTCGTCTCTCTGTGTGTGGCCCTGCGATGGACTGGCGAGCTGTCCAGGGTGTACCCTGCCTGTCACCCAAAGCCGGCTGGGATAGGCTCCAGCTTCCCCGCGACCCTGAATTGGAATAAGCGGTTCGGAAAATGAATGAATGAATGAAAGGAATTAGAAATTAGAATGAGCCAAGATTTTCAATTTTAATATTCTTTAGATCATCAAAACATTTCCAGTTTGTTTTAGCTGTTATGCATCATGGGAATTTTTATGTTAATAGCACAGTGGCGTTTATTCTTTGCTGCATAGAGAGTGCAATAAGTGTGGTTTCTATTTTTAGACACGTAATCTAATTTTTGATGCTGGGAGAAGTTTGCTTTGTGTATTCTTGGACATTAATCAAATAACGGTCTGATCAAAACATAACTGCAACAGCTCACTGACTCTTCTCTGTGGTTGTGGTAGACGTTCTGCCATAAAACCTAATCCTTTGGCTAAGTGGGATAAAAAGGACACACCGAGGAGACAATATGTCCCATGGGGTTTCATCCCAGGCCAATCCCAACACACCAGCACCCCCATCAGTGGCTTGGTGAGTCACCTTAGAGATCAGTGACTGACTCCCCAGCCACTTGCTGTATAAATATTCAATGTGCACTAAAGATAACCTGGCTCATGCAGTTAGGAGAGAGACGGTTGTTTGACAGAAGAAGAGGTTGTCATCTGAATGTAGTGTGCTCACGGTCGTATGGCGTGTTGGCTCGCAAAGGTCATGAGTGAAAGCTTTGTAAATAATTAATAACTGTGATCACCAGGTCTCTGTGGTACTGTATGCCTTTAATTAGAGAAAAAAGGAATGTGAATACAATGATGAATACATAATCATATTAGAGCAGGTTTACCATTTGAATAATCAACTTTTAGAGCATGAGTGTGTAATAATGCCAAGAAGAGAATATTTCAAAGACTCTCATGAGACAAGACACATGAGCAGATACCGCAGACCTTTCACTTTATCACTTTTGAGGTTGTATGCAACATAAAATATCATAATGTCCCATGAAGCATCGTATGACCTTTCTTTGATGTGTCTGTGCAAAGAAAAAACACAGTGACGTCCCTAAAAAGGCCCGCAAAACCCCACGTGGCCTGTTTGGTTTCCACTTTCTCGCATTAAAAACAAAAGTTGACTCGCTCCAAGAGGGCGAACAAGTCTGCTTGCTCTCATTTATGAAATCCTGTCCACAAATAAATAAAATATCCAGTGACCATGCTGCATTTATAAAAATAGACCATCCACAGAGCTTAGTGTTTCCATCATGCCAGTTCCCCTCCTAGTATTGTACACTTCATCGCTGCTTGCTCATGCTTTTAGCGTAGAAGATTTAAGGGTTTATAGACAGTGCAGATGACTAACTGTAGCTCGCAGCTATGCCTCATGTCATCACTGTCACATGTACTTCAACAGGCAGTTTTCCTCAATACAGCATGCAGGATTGGTTTGACTGGAGGTTCATGTTTGTACATCAAATTTTCATAGCAGCTGTCTATGCACTTTATTTAAGGTTACGTTCTCCATATGTAACCATGCATTGTAAAATATATGAAGTGATGCTTCCTGACAGGAAACACTGAGAGCCCTCCACTTAAATTCTCAGCAAAATGAAAATCACAATATGACTTAAAAATGCAGCTAAGCGAGATGCCACTTAGCTTTGACCTCATAGTTATAAGCTGATCAATACCTCAATCCAAATATAGTGAATGTTAATAAGTATTTCCATTTATTCTGCAACAGGATGAAATAACATGGATGAGGAGCAGAGGTTAATTTAAAATGCAATTTAATATAGACCTTTATGTACATATCTGTGAGATAAAAGATAGAGGAACACTGAAAAAAATAACTTTAGTGTAAGACGCTAACTAAGGGGAAAGTTACACCATGAAATTGTAATGCAAACATTCATTCATTCATTCAGTCATTGTCCACACCTGCTTCATTGTATTCCAAGTCACACAGTATCACAGCCAAATACTTTACCTATTATATTGATCTTAATGTGTATGCTTTGATCTCCTGGATGGACCTTGACCTGACCTGGTGGATCTGTAAGGGAGATTTGGCCACCGGAGGACATAAATTTAAAACATTATGAGTAGCATTTTTATATTCCTTGTCCAGGCTTTATCTCTGCTGTCAGGATGATGGATTAGACTTGTAGTGAGCGTGGGCCAAGGAGCAAGAGCAGCAATGGGACATTTAATGTGATTGACCAGACTCAACTGTAAGTAATATTATCTGCAATATTACCCATATAGGACCCATCTCACTCCAGATTGCTATGAATTTATGTTGTTTTGGGATGTTTGTAGTGATGGGTGCAATTTAACGAATTGCACTCCCATATTTATTCACCAATGCACCACTGATGTTCTGACAGAAACACAATGTTATTTACAATTCTTACCTTCTGTTACAAAATGAAAAAGCCTATAGTCTTTATTAATTTTTTTAAGATAGTTTGTTTCATGGTGAGTAAATTTCTTTTTTTTATAGCTAGAGCACTTTTCTTGCTTTCTTTATTTGTTATATAAATAATTTTTTTTTTTCTTTTAGCCATTAATTGTTGCTTGTGCTTTCTAAATAAATGAATGGAATAAATGGAATAAATTTATTCCAGACAGAAATTAGGATGTTTTTTGTTGTTGTTGTTGTTGTTGTTGTTGTTTTAAATAAAAACAGAAATGATCATTAATTAGGAAAATTGTGTGCTTTGTTTTGCAAGATTCTGGCAGGAATGATCTCTGGTTACTTTCTGTGACTTGACGGAGATTCACACTGAGGCTGTTGTTTCTTTACTGCGTTGAGTAGAGCATGCAAAGATGCATCCACTGTTTTCAGCAGCAGCTTGTGCAGCAGTTTTCTCTGGAGAATCAGCTCCAGCGGTTCCAGTTATCCCCAGTTAACCAGCCATCATTTTCAGTTTGTTTGGTCTCTCTAGGTCTCTGGCTCTGATGCTGCTGCCCCAGCAGGGGTTGCAAAGATAAATGCATTTTCCACAACAAACTGATAAAAGATATGGCACATCTTGGTGCAGATATTAAATGATTTTAGCTTCCCTTAGAAGTAAAGTATGCTGTTCTTGGTTGGACCTGCTTCTGTATTGCACTTCCAGGCTAATTCATCAATTAAAAATAGTATAAATAGCAACTTTGTTTCTGCACAGTGTTGCATGTAAGGCTTGAAAAATGTTGTAAATTCAATAAATAAGGAGGATATGTGGTTTTTGGTGGAATTGGTTCACCACTGTGTCAAGGCAACTTCATGCCTAGAATAAGTGTCTCTTGCATTTTTATGACACGAGTAATAACTTTGTTGTTCGTTCATAAATGGGTTAAAAAATTAAATGTACATTTGAGATATATATATATATATATATATATATATATATATATATATATATATATATATATATATATATATATATATATATATATATATATATATATATAGTATATATTGTATATATATATATATATATATATATATATATATATATATATATATATATATATATATATATATATATATATATATATATCAAATGTACATTTAATTCTTTAACCCATTTATGAACGAACAACAAAGTTATTACTCGTGTCATAAAAATGCAAGAGACACTTATTCTAGGCATGAAGTTGCCTTGACATGGATGGATGGATGGATGGATGGATATATACATATATATATATATATATATACATATATATATATATATATATATATATATATACATATATATATATATATATATATATATATATATATATATATATATATATATATATATATATATATATATATATACATATATATATATACATATATATATATATATATATATATATACATATATATATATACATATATATATATATATATATATATATATATATATATATACATATATATATATACATATATATATATATATATATATATATATATATATATATATACATATATATATATATATATATATATATATATATATATATATATATATATATATATATATATATATATATATATATATATATATATATACACACATATATATATATATATATGTGTGTGTGTGTCACCTCTCTGGTGGGGAAGGAGCCTGAGCTTGTGCGAGGTTGAGCGGTTCATATAGTTGGACATATAGTACATATAGTTGGACTCACCTCGATGCATGGCTTGGGCTCTGGAACCATAGGGGCTGGATCTTCTTCCACTCTGGGGTTGCTCATGGTGAGAGGCACCGAGCAGGTATGGGCAATATTCATCGGCTACCAGCTTGTTGCCGGGGTAAGTCCTTACTGTTGGAGGGTGCTCCTTCTGGGGACTCCCCTGTTCTGCTGGGGGACTTCAATGCTCACGTGGGCAGTGACAGTGAGACCTGGAGGGGAGTGACTGGGAGGCATGTCCCGAGTGAGGCGGGGAAAATTGAGTCACTGTGGGTTGTGTTCCGTACCTCTATTGCTGAAGCAGCCAGCCGGAATTGTGGCCATAAGGTCGTTGGTGCCTGTCGTGGCGGTAATCCCAGAAGTCGTTGTTGGACACCAGCAGTGAGGGATGCCGTCAAGCTGAAGAAGGAGTCCTATTGGGCCTTCTCTGCTTGTGGGACTCTGGAGGCAGCTCATAGATACCAACAGACTAAGCGACATGCTGCTTCAGTTGTCACCAAGGCAAAAAGGAGTTCGGCGAGGTCATGGTGAATGACTTCCACATGGCTTTGAAGCGATTATGGACCACCATCCAGCAACTCAGGAGGGGGAAGAGGTGCTCTGTCAATACTGTGTACAGTGGAGACGGGGAGCTGCTGACCTCAACTCAGGACGCCGTGGGTCAATGGAGGCAATACTTCAAAGAGCTCATCAATCCTACCAACACGACTTCCGATGAGGAAGCAGAGCTGAGGGAATCAGGGGTGGACTTTCCCATCTCTGGGAGTGAGGTAGTTAAAAAGCTCCTTTGTGACAAGGTCCTGGAGGTGGATGAGATGCGCCCAGAGTTCCATAAGTCTATGGATGCCGTGGGGTTGTCATGGCTGACACGTCTCTGCAGCATTGCGTGGACATCGGGGACAGTGCCACTGGACTGGTAGACTGGGGTGGTGGTCCCCCTTTTCAAGAAATGGGACCGGAGGGTGTGCTCTGGTGGGATCTTACCTATATAGCAGGTGGGATCACACTCCTCAACCTCATTGGAAAGGTCATTCAGGCATCCTGGAGAGGAGGATCCATTGGGTAGTCGAATCTCGGACTGAGGAGGAGCAGTGGGCTTTTCGTGAACAGAATTTCTAGGTGCAGCCGAGGTGTTGAGGGGATCTGGTTTGGTGGCATCAGGATTGGGTCTCTGCTTCTTGTGAATGATGTGGTCATGTTGGCTTCATCTGGCTGTGATTTCAAGCTTTCACTTGAGTGATTCGCAGCCGAGTGTGAAGCGGATAGGATGGGAATCAGCACCTCCAAATCTGAGACCATGGTCCTCAGCTGGAATATGATGGATTGTCATCTCCGGGTTGGGAGGGAGGTCCTGCCTCAAGTGGAGGAGTTTAAATATCTCGGGGTCTTGTTCATGAGTGAGGGAAGGATGGAGCACGACACCAAGAGAAGGATCGGTGGGGCGTCTGCAGTAATGCAGACTTTGCGCCAGTCTGTCGTGGTGAAGAAGGTGCTGAGCCAGAGGGCAAATCTCTCGATTTACCAGTCGGTCTATGTTCCTACTCTCACCTATGGTCATGAGCTGCGGGTCCTGACCAAAAGAACGAGATCTTGTATACAGGTGGCTGAAATGAGTTTCCTCTGCAGGGTCTCCCTTAGAGATAGGGGGAGGAGCTCAGTCATCCGGGAGGGGCTCACAGTAGAGCCGCTGCTCCTCTGCATTGAGAGGAGCCAGTTCAGGTGGCTCTGGCATTTGGTCAGGATGCTTCCTGGTGAGGTGTTCCTCGCATGTCCCTCTGGTAGGAGACCCCAGGGGAGACCCAGGACACACTGGAGGGATTATGTCTCTCGGCTGGCCAGGGAACACCTTGGGATTCCATCCGTAGAGTTGGAAAATGTGGCCGGGGAGAGGGAAGTCTGGGGTTCCCTGCTTTGTCTGCTGCCCCCACGACCCCGAACAAGCGGTAGAAGTTGGATGGGTGGAACATGCAACAAACACCACAATAGAACTAAGCCACTGTGGCTTCACTATCAATGTAGCTCAGAATCTAATGGTATGCTTATAAAATATATGTAGGACTATAATAAAGGGGGAACAATGGGTGGAAATGAGCTGCTTAGTGGAACTTGCACTCCCAGAGTGCTTTTCTAGTTCAGTCTTTGTCGGGGTACACTCTGGACAGCTTG
This sequence comes from Telmatherina bonti, assembly GCF_933228915.1. NCBI lineage: Eukaryota > Metazoa > Chordata > Actinopteri > Atheriniformes > Telmatherinidae > Telmatherina > Telmatherina bonti. Next base: position 16,174,753 of record NC_136631.1, on the reverse strand, counting down.
CCAGTCCAACACAGGTGCCACACAGAGACAAAAAAACCACTCAAGCTCACTCCAAGGAGCAATTTGGAGTAACCAATTAACCTAACATGCATGTCTTTGGATGGTGAGCGGAAGCTAGAGTACCCGGAGAGAACCCACGCACACATGGGAAGAACATGCAAACTCCACACAGAAAGGCCACTGACCAAACCTTGCCCCAGCCAAGGATTAAACCAGTGACCTTCTTGCTGTGGGGCCACAGTGCTAACCACCATGCCAACGGCCAGCCCGCTTTTCTAGTTTGTTACATGATTAAATGTAATTCTCATATGTCTCTTTAACATACCGATATGTTTATTTAGTTTAGTTAATTATGGCACCATTTAGAGTAAAATAGGTAGTATGGTTTAGGGCAGTGCAACCCTGTGATTGATACATGCATAATACAGTTTCAGTGTTTACCTTTTCAATATTTTATGTCCATTTTTTCCATGAGTGATTATGGTGTTATTAGTGTAAGAAATTCTCTTTTATCAGTCTGTTGGTGGTCCTTTAAAAAAATAGTTGAATCATTAAGTAGTTACAGGCCTCAAAGTCTGTAACTAGGAAGTGAGTAGCTTGGCTGTCAAAACAGGGGTGTATATGGGAGTGATGAACAAGCTGTGAGTTGGGCCAAGAAAACTAAAGACACATGTACATTGTGTTGATTCATGACTGCAATTTTGCACATTTCATCAGTGAAGTAAACAATGCTTTTCAAGTTAAATCAAAGTTTATTTATGAAACACTTTTCATATAAAAAAAGTGTTTTCCCAAATATATTTGTTGACTTTTTTTAAAACTTCCAATTCTGATATATTCCTAAAATATATAGACTAACATGTCATCAGATTAAGGAGTACTTTTCAGTGTGCACATTTTTTTCACAATCACACTAAAAACCCAAACTATACTCATTAACATAAGCATGAATCGATCTTGGATGTGAAGATATTTTACATACAATGTTGAACTTTATGGTTTGAAACATAAGTTTGGTTGCAGTAAATCTTCCATTATCTGTCAGAAACTGCCGTCTTTTTAAGGCCTGCTTCCCAAAACAATTTTGTCATCCAACTTTAAGCCTTTTTTATAAAATACAAGACCACTCTTCTAAACTGTTGCGACTCTAAATATTGCAAGGAGAAAACATTAAAGTAACCAATAAGCCAAGAATTCATGTTTTGAAGAAATTTACTGTGGTGTGATTGTTACTTTCAGATCAACCTTTGATATATTGATAATTTCCCCCACTGACCCTGGGCAATCTCAAGCATCATCCATAAGGGTCTAGTCCTCCCTGACATGTCAAGACTGATTAAACCTCTTTGGTCATCGACTTGTATCAGTGCAGGGACACACACTCATGGCCACTGTCTCAGCAAACAGGGGTTTATTGAGAATCGATGCTCACTGACAGGAAAGTCACAGGGGAGTTTTCCAAAACAGGAAAAGCACAGACTTGGCAATCAGTAAATGACCAATAACGCATTGTGTTAATTATGCTGTAAACAGATGTCGGGCCATTTTCTATAGTTCCATATAAACACAATTGTACATAATATATGGATATAAAAAAAAACCTGTAAATCTAAGTATTCAGAGTAGACATTATTAACTTTTTCAAACTGTATATAGTATTTTTGTAGACTCAGGTTTAATGTAGTCAGCAACAAATACAATCATCATATTTTAGTCTGTGTGTCAAGAAAAGCCTGCATGGCAAAGGTTCAGCTCTTACTCTGTATAGTACAATGCAGTTGTATTTTTAGTAAATTATGCTATCCACATTTTAAAGTACCCTTTATTAATTTTTTTTAACTTACTCTGCTATATAGGTAAGATGCAATAACAAACTTCCAGAATGGGTGGAGTTAGAGATCATGTGGGTCAAATCTATGGGTTTGGATTTATATTTATAAATGAGATTTTTTTTTTTTAAATAAAAAAAGAGAAAAAAGCAGGAAAACTTACATACATTTGAAAATGATCCAAACATGTAAATGATTTTATAGCCCTTTAAGAATTGCAGTTTTATTCATAGTGACAATTATTTATTTATTGATTGATTCATTTATTGTTTGTTTGTTTGTTTGCTTGTTTGTCTTGTATGTATGTATGTATGTATGTATGTATCATTGTACTGCTCTTACCATTTTACTGCTGTTACTAGAGTGCCACCCTCTGGTCATACTGCCAATACAGAAGCAAAATGCTCAGAAGCACTGACTACAATGATGAGGTAGAAAACATGCAAACATAAGTAAAGTTGGTGTCATGTATATAGATGTGTTTAAAAATAGTGAAAAAAGAGAAAACTGGAGCTTTTTGAGACTTGATGTACTTTTGCACAAGAGCAGCACATCTGCCAGTTTGATCTCACTGCCTAACTGCATTTATTTGCACTTATGTATGAGTTATTTAATTAAATTTCTACTTATATAATTGACTTTTTAAGGTTTTCACTAGTGGATCTATAGGAACTTTGTCTTACTGTGTATAGATTAAATATAGCATCAACAACTATGAGCAACTGCGAACAATAAATAATTTTGTGCATTATGCTGTAGAAGCCGATACACAAACCCTTTCTCTCTTCAGTAATTCTGTTTCTCTTTTATTACAAGCTAAACTGTTTCAGCTTCCAACAAGTGAGTATTATAGACCTACATTCATTTGAATCACTGTCCTTTTTCAAAATGAAGTACAATAAACTGTAGACGGTAAAATAAAAATAAAATATGTGGATAAAAGGTTAACTCTGCTGTCAGCTACAACGTTGTAACTCGGATTACAGTATTAGGATATTCAAGGTTTTATTCCGGCTGCACGGTGGCGCAGTGGTTAGCACTGTGGCCTCACAGCAAGAAGGTCACTGGTTCAATCCTTGGCTGGTTTGGTCAGTGGCCTTTCTGTGTGGAGTTTGCATGTTCTCCCCGTGTATGCGTGGGTTCTCTCCGGGTACTCCGGCTTCCTCCCACCATCCAAAGACATGTATGTTAGGTTAATTGGTCACTCTAAATTGCCCCTAGGAGTGAGTGTGAGCATGAGTGTGGTTGTTCGTCTCTCTGTGTGTGGCCCTGCAATGGACTGGCGAGCTGTCCAGGGTGTACCCTGCCTGTCGCCCAAAGCCAGCTGGGATAGGCTCCAGCTTCCCCGCGACCCTGAATTGGAATAAGCGGTTCGGAAAATGAATGAATGAATGAATGAAGGTTTTATTCCTTCACTGGAACAGTTACAGAATAATATCCAACTCATTCTCATGCAGCTACGTTGTTCTCATGACACACATAAAACTTTCTTCACTAACAGAAACAAACCTTGTTCAGGTTATTCTGACCCAACCTGGAAAATAATCTAAATTCAAATCAGAGAAGTCTTTCTGACCAAATATCCTATTCATAACAACTCTGGAGAGTAAAAACTCAGGCTTTTGTCTCTGTTTTTCTGATCTGAACAAAAAACAGCTTTACAAGCTAAACAGCCAGAAAGTAAATAAAAAAACTGAATTCAATGGTGCTCAAACAGTGCACATATTTCTTTCAAAAACACTTTCTTCTGTCAGGATTTCTGCTTTTCCTTCATAGGGAGACAGTTTGATCATAACCAAATTATTTCTGAACTCTGCAGATCTTTAGGCGTCCAGATATTCACAAGGTCTTCAGCATCAGTATGAACTTCCTTACACTATTGCACTGGCACCTCATGAAAACTGTTATTTACTGGCCGAACAAGTCAGGTTTCCCAGCTGCTTTCTGGGAACAGAGATTAGCAGTAATTTCAGATGTTGTTGAGATTGCCAACTTTCCTAGAACTAAACTGTGTCCAAACTCCAATTCATGTTGAGATAAAAATCTCTTTATAAATCACAGCACATGCAGCAGACTGATAAATATGACAGACTGATGCAGTTCGACTGGATGTGATACACAATCTATATAGACTTGTTTAAATGATCCAGAAATATTCAAGTGTGTCATTTTGAGAAAAATCGAGAGTGACTTTCCTCCATGATGCCACAATTCTCAGATCTCATTAAATGTTTTGCATGTTACCCATTTAAACACTGGACATATGCTCTCATTGAGAATCAGGTCAAGTCATTTTTTTTTCCTGTACAGTACCACCAGCTTTTACTCCAAGTTAAGCAGAATAGTTTGTGGCCAAATGACTCATTCTGAAATCTGCTCATTAAAGCTATACTTTTCTTTTTATTTATTAAGTGTTTTTCATATGAAAAACACCTCACTAAAGTGTTAAAGCTGCTGGCTTTTACAGGCTCTGAAGCTGCTGAATTTGTTGTTCAGTTGAGATCCCATATTTTTTTAAGCTTTGGAAAGATCCTTATGATCTGATTTCATTTTACAAGACTCATAAATATGTCACTGAAGTATTAATCCTGATTTTCTCAAAGATTTTTTCCAACATCTTTCCAAAAATAATGTTGTTTTTTTTTTATTCAGCTTCATAACTTTGATGTGTTTGCATGTATCATGTGTTCCTTGTTTGATACAGCACTTCAAAGTGTGCTGTGGTATTTCCAATTTCTGTTAGCTATTAAAGGTAAATCAATTTTTAAAAGGAAATTCACGTGCATATTTGATTGCTTAGTTTGTAACTGTCAGCAGAAAACTGGCAAAACAAGCAACAAACTGCAGAACATCTTATCATCCATCATCCAGTTCATGGGAAAGACCTTTTTTTTTTTTTTTTTTTTTTTTAAAATTAATTTGAGGGTTTTTCACTCTTCTTACATCTCTCAAGAGGCCTCTTGTTTGCTTGCCTTGCCTTCATCACATCATCTTGATACCATCTGCTGTGGATGGGACAATGAGTGTAGTATTGTTTGTTAACCTCCTAAATCTTTGAAATCATAATGCGCTCTTATCTCCTCGCCCGCATTACTTTTCCCAGCTTCCCTTAAACGTCAGTAACAGGAAATACATCAACGGTCACTTTTTCAAACTTACGGTATGCTCATAAAAACATATTTATTTAGGATGCGCCTTTAATTTCGATTAAAACAGTTGCTCTCCATCTCACAGCTTCTTCTATGTAAAATTCTACAATGTGAGTTGTGTACTATAATCCATGATCTATTATTCCCCATGCTGTAGTTACTGATGTCTCCCAGCTGTTCAACATCTGTACAGTTGTGTTTCCTACCCAGATTAAGAGGGTCTGTCGATTCATGAGCACGTTTCCCAAGCTTGTATGTTCAGCCTGTTCCTGTTGCTTCTCCCCTCTTTGCTGTGTCTATGAGGCCTGTAACCTGATCCTGGACCCAGAAGGATGCAAAGGTCAGTGCTTGTAGTGCACCACTCACAATGCCACAAGGCATTCTGTCTAATAGTTACAAGACATGCCACCCCCCTCGCGCTGGTGGCAGGCCAAATCCCCTGTCATTGCAAACTGCAGTGTGTAGACTCCTCAAGTTAAGCTGGCATTTCCTTTAGCAACTTCTTCACATTGATGAGAGCCCTCCCAGGAGACACAGAGCAGAAGGAAGGGGGAGGAGGGCCCACGTATAATGGCTAGTGTCATGTGAGTGAGTAAAACCCACTTACCAGGGCCCATGTCAGATTTTATCTGTTATATGGAGGGCTGCAGAGAGATGGGACAGTACTGGGAGAGAGCTGTCCCCTGGGATGATGAGCCCCCCTTTCCCTCTAACGTCACTCCCTCCCCGGCAGAGCTCTAAAGCGGCTGGGTATCTCTGTGGTTAAAGTGGACAAAGTCACAACAGAAAGGATCAAGATTTCTTCTGGTCACAGTGTGGGAATTTGTCCTCATAGGAGGAAGCAGGAATACTAAGAAGAGAAGGAAAAACCACAGGGAGGAGGTCAAGAGGGAGGGGGAATCACTTGTAACTGCACCATCAAAAGCAGCAGATGTGGGACTTCTCTTCCCCCTCACTTGCCCTGGTTTGAGAAAGAGGAATCCTCTTTGCTCTGAATCTTAGCATTGATTTCCAAATAATAGCCTGCATGTACAGTTCTGCGTGCTATGACCACAGTGTCATACAAATCACCAGCATTTATCTTCAGTGTGATTAATCTCCTCATCTTGAGCCTGCTGGATGTGCAGGTGCCTGTGGGCTGGTGTTTCTTTACAACCGGGTGTATTGAAGTATGAGCACAGAAACCCGCAAGGTTACTCTGGAACATTAGAGCTGAGTGGCAATTGTTCTGGTCCAAAATATGTCAGAATGATGGACGAGCTAACTTTTAAGTGTTAGCTTTTGTGGTTTGGGAGAATCCAAAATGGGGTATAAACATGGAGTGTGACTCTTCTCTGATCACAGACACAAAGTCACCTGATGACTGTGAGAATCTCGAAAAAACTGCTTTTCAGTCGTGTCTTTTTATATTCAGTCTATGGTCGTGTCATAATTCTATATTTGATTGCTTTTTCACCAATATTATTGAACTGAAATTAGTACTAATCGCTGAAACCTTTCAATTTACAATGTTGCATTAATATTGAAGGAAATGTCTCATCAAAAAGACTCTAAAATCATAGTTTCTTCTATTCAAAATCAGTAACTTGTTACAGACTGCCTGTGATGCCATTGCCCTTCTTTAACAAGAAGCAATTGATTTTGCCTGACAAGGTAAGTTGCATAATTTTTTATTCATGAACTTGTGAAATTAGTGTGGCACTGTTACATTTTTTTAAATTACCAAAAAGAAAAAAAAAAGGTGCTAAAACGGAATCCTAAAGATACATTTCTGTAATGTTGCAGGTCAGCAACATCATTGGCTAGTGGTCTCTATGAAAAGCTAAGTTATTCTGAAATTAAGATAAAAGAGTTTTGTCACCCTGGGAAAGAAAAATACATTTTGGTTAATGTTGATCTTACAATGTAGGTTTTAAGTGTGTGGATGTGCATCTATGAGTATTAAGTATGCATTTATCTGCACCACAATGTGTGCTAGACGTTAATCTGCATGTATGGAGTCATATGCAACTGCAGTACATTTGTATATCTTATCTTATCTTATCTTATCTTATCTTATCTTATTGGGCAAAACAGATAACAATGAAGTCTTCTGTATTTAATTTTTTTTTTTTTTTTTTTTACTAGGTATTCATGGACATGGCAGCTTTTGGACTCTTAATCAAATTTGTTATCAGCACATGACTCCACGTTCTTTACACATGTAGCATAAGGTGAATTAGTTCACATTGAATGGGTAATCTGTACAGCTGTTTAGGAATCATTATAATTGAATAATATGTATGTTTTGAGTTCGCCTTTTCGATGGTAAAGGTCTTGCTAATTTGGCAATACAATGCTAAACCGCATTCATTATGCACAACCACAGTATAAGAGTTGTTATTCTGGTCTGCCTGCAATCCAGATCTTGAAAATATTTGGTGTATTATATACTGAGAGAACATAATGAAAGGCTTCTTTCTACCTGCTGAGAAGCTGAATTTTGTGTTTAAAGGGAAGGTAGTATAACAGTTATTATAAGTCCAAATCTTTTACCAGTATTTTAGAAAAAGAAAGAAAAAAAAAAAAGATTTGTTGCCTGCATCAAATCAAAATTTTTCAAATATTCAATGAATTGTGTCCATTTACACTCAAGTACATTATTAGAGAAAATATCATTTGACTTTCAGTGTAAATCATTTTACGTTAGTTTATTTTTCCCATAAAACTTTTCCAGTAGCGGTGAAGCAAAGTTTATCAGGGTGTGTGTTTGCTTGGACTTTACTCTAAATATCCTGAGTAATTAGTGTAATTAATGAGGGAACAGTTCTGTGGGTGATGGAGGCGTGCATACCCCTGTAGCAGTCCTGCTGATATGAAAGCCCTCTGTACATCTCCAGCAAAGCTGTCCAACCCCCATCGACACCAGTTTGTGTGTGTCAGTGAGTCTTTTAATCCTGGGTCATTCAGGTCTCCTTTAACATTGAGCCACAGAATGTAAACACAGCCTTATTAACACTGCCAGACTCAGTAATCTTCCTCAATAACTTTCAACCATGACTTGATCTTTAGCCTCAGATGTGCTTTGCTCGTTATCACGTGGTGCAGCGTTGTGAAGTGCAATTTATATGGAATACAAGCTACACTACACATTGCATGGAGTGCAGTTTTTTTAAACAATGTTTTTAAAAAGTAAATTGGACACATTAATCAAGACACAGTATGTGTTTACCATGTAAGTAAGGATAACTTTTGGTTTTAAGTGTTCTCTAAAAACACTATAAAGATGCAAGTGTCCTTATTGTACAGATGTTTCTGGATATTCTGCTAAAAAATATGGCAGCTGTCCTGAAATGCCTACCTTGAATATTGTTTGCAAAGTCACAAATTCAAAATGTAATTGCTTTCAGCTGGGAGAGATTTTCTCAAGTTTAGCAAGTGTACCAAGACAGTGAGGACTGATTTAGCACAGCTTGAAATATATTTGTTTTTACAAAGGAAGCGCTGTCTAAATCTTTGTCTGCCTGTCCTGTTTGCTTGTCTCTTTTTTCATCTTCTTCCCACTGATTGATGGGGACCCCAGCAAGTGCATTGTAAAGAGTGAAGTCATTTGACTCAGCAGTCCATATATTTGTGTTAGAAATTAGTTGTGCAGGATCAGGAGACACAAAATGCTTAAAATATGAGCTCACCAGTTGCCACTCATACTGGAATATGTTGCTAGAACAACTATTAAACCCACTGAAACTTCCATAAAGGCACTAAGCAGTGTGTCACTGCTGCCCAAAAAACCAGAGGGGCCCCTTCAAGCAATATCCAACATAATGGTAACTAGGAGGGGCCCCACTTAGGAGGGGTGTGCAAAGAACACCAGCTGGTTCTCGCGGATCAGGGTTGTCCCTCTGCCAAAGCGTCAAGTGCACGAGCACGCTGAGTTGACTTTTTGGCTTTACTGTGACTTCACACTGAAATCCAAGTAGAAATGATATCGGGAAGTTTATCTAGGAGCACCTGAATGCCTGCTCATGTCGCTCCTTACTGCGTTTTTGTAGAGCAGTGAAACATCTGTGTAGGACTTACATGTTAGTGATCATAACACAAGCATAATAAAGAAAATTTTTTAAAAAAATGCAGCATCAACTATCACATACTGTTTTTTATAGCACTTTTATTCTTTTTTTGTTGTTGTTGTTATTTATTTTTTGCTACATATTTGCAAGCCACATGTTCTGATTTTGCTTAAGGCACTGCATGAGCTATTGATATTCTACATCCTTGTCAACATCTGTTGTTTACATTATCTTGATAGCAACCACCGACACTGATGTTAAAGATCAAAATGTATTAGGATCTTGTGGTTAATGTAGTTGTAAAATGCAATTAGCAGTCTTTAAGACGTAGCCTAAATATAATTAGAAAGTTGGAGCTGATTTTGTAACCTCACGCTCTCATTTTTGTTTACATATTTGTCGTTCCAATTCCCAAATTGGTGCCATTAAGTAACATCACTAGAGGCAATTTAACAGACCTCCCTTTGTACCCTCTCAAGTGCATTTGCATTGTATAAGACTGTCTAAGGCATGTAACCAAGCTGGTGTGTAAAATTTGAGGAGTTTTATATTAAATCTATCAAATTAAATAAGTTTATTGTCTGAGTTTGTACTGATTAAGATCCTTTCTTTGTTTCTTATTTTCCCTGTTTCTTTGTTCTCATACTACTGACTCAGCTAAAGAGTAGTAATGCTGATCCTTGTAGCAATTAAGCATCTTGCTTGAACATTACTTCAAGGTTGATCTTTAACCACTGGGTCATTCTCCTGGCTATTAAACAAGCTCATACCAAAACCATCTATCTTGAATGAAGGTGGTGTATTGTAGACATTTACCAGGCTCCTATAAGCCTTATATCTTGTCCCCTTGCCCTCCCGCCTCAGGATAGTAGTTAGTCTCATCTCGACTGTGAGCTCCTGTTCCTCCTCTTCCTGATCTGTTTACAGACCACAACCAAACACTCTGTGACTGGCCCTCGGTTCGTCTCTGTCTGTTTATGCTACAAGACACAGTACACACGTCCGTGCTGAACCACAAGAGCCAAAGAGTTGGGCTCTAGGGAGCTGGAAATAGGGCCCAAAGGAGCTGCAGGTGCATTTTAGCCTGAGTCACTTCATTTCAAAAGTAGGATGAGGAGGTAGGATGAGAAGAGAGGGAGTGGACTAGTCTCTCTCATCTGATGTCCATGATTCCTCTTCCTGACAGAAGTCAAGGGTCACTGACTATATCAACACTGGGAACAAAATAGTAAATTCAAAGCAACTCCAGTCCACCTAAAGAAAGCTAAGTTGCCAGCGGGAATCGTCAGAGCATGACGTTTTTATCAAATCTTCTTGTTTGTCTTTCTCCATGAGAAAGTTGGGAAATCTTGGACCAGCTCCATGGGCTCACAGCTTTGTACCTAAAGGCAGTGCCTCCCACAAAAAAAAGGGTTTTCTCGTCATATGATTGGGCTCAAGGACAGCTACCCTTCCCATGGTGCTCATGTTCCTCCCCCATCCCAGGGGGAAGGAGAGCCAGGTTTGACTATACGAGAGAGGGAGACAGAAACAGTCTGTATGACAGCTAGGAGTTGAGACTGAAAAAGAGAGACATCTGCTTCTCATCTCTATGGGAAATTTCCCCCGATCCTGGAGATTGGGATGGAGTCCCCCAGACAGAGCACACTGGCTCCTCCGAGGCTCACAATTCGCAAGCAGACTCCCTCAGGCCTTGTTGGCATTAATCCATGGTAAATCCATTTGAGTGACTGAGCTTCTGCCCCAACAAGCCCCTGACAGAAATAATGCCAGTGATTGTTGGTCTCATTGTGGTTATGCTTTTACTTATTTCTCATCATAAATTGGGAGGGGGCTTTTAATATTTTTTGTAGCTCAGGAAACAAAAGTGGCATACATACTGGATGGTCCCACTTCACCATCTTGCACTCATTCCTCTTGTTACCACTATGCCCAAGGGCAATGCTGTGTTTATTTTCACCTGATTAGCACTGCACATTTTCACTCATTCACAACTTTGGGTGTGGGGAAACTGTTAGTGGTCTGCATTCATTCAAAACCACTTCTTTCCTCTGTGGTTCAAAGTTTATCCTAACACCTTCTAACCCCCAACACTTTCTGATCAGCACACAGAGGCCACTTGATGTGCTTTGTGTTAACGTTGATCTAGTTTTACCTTTTAGGAACTTTGAAGCAGATCATGAAATAGATTCAAAGCCTGAAATCAAAACTTTATAGCTTTGTATACTTTATATACTTTATATACTTTGCAGACAGAATGGAAGTTCTGTTATTTGTCTTTGGTATAAACTGGAGGAACCTCACAGTCTAAAGTAAAGAGTCTGCAGTAGATATTTTAGCAAAGCGATGGAGAATTACAGGAAATTAAGCATGATATGATATAATGTAAAGAGCAGCATTTTATAATTAAACTTGGTGCTGAATTTGGTCTCAAATTCAGCACTGAACTGATGGAAATATGTCTGTTTCTGACTTATTTGTTTCTGATCTGTTCCTGTTCAACAGAGGTTTAAACCATTTCTGCAGAGGGAGAAAATATTTCATTCTAACCTTCTTTCTCACAACCCCATCTTCACTATGCTGAAGCTTGCGTATTTATTTACTTATTTTGTTTTTCAGAGCAATGGAAAATTGTTCAGCTACTGACAACCCCTCCTCACAAATGGGAAGTCTATCCACTCCTTCAGTAAGGAAAAACCAGGCTGTTAGACAAGGCAATCTAGTGAAACTCTCCTTGCATTTGCTTTATCTGAAGTTAATATAAAGTGCATGTTCATCCTTCAGACTCAGTGTCAAAGTGTGGCTGTTTTATCCACCCTGGTGGTCCTCATTTATCTGTCCCCTCAGGGCAGAGCGCCATCTGTGATTGGTTGTCTCCGCCATCTTCCTGACAGCAGAGTAGACCTGTGAAGCAAAAAGACACGCACATTGTTGTGAATAATTGCAACTTCTGTCCCCAGAAAGTGAGCAGTGTTGTACGCTGAGGTGCACAACCACTATTCTGCCTTAAAATGGATCATCTGATGATGAAAAATTGCACTGCTGCCAAATTCCCATCCATTGGATGTTTTATTTATTGTTTCAAGTTATTAACTTTCCCTAGCTCTTTGACCTCCACCCACCCTTTCACTGCTCTGCTCCCATTTCCTTGTTTCTTGTTCTACAAGCTATAGCTATTTGAGTAAATCTATTTCTCTGCACAAAAATAAATCTCAGAGAACAATTTCGCCCAGCTACAGTTTGCCTAAACACTTGTGCACAAATGAACTTCACCTACCACTTGTTCAGGACATGGCCCACCTCTGTACTTTTCCTTTCTGGCTTCTATTCCACGCCTTAGTCATTGCCTTAAAAAATGGCTCTCTGTGGGTTCATTTATCTAACTGACAAAAGTGGGTCGTTGCAGGTTTTTTCATATTTTTCCTGATATTCTACAGACCAGGCCTTGTCTAATCAAAGTTATATATCCCATGTATCCTTTTTATCTGGATCCAAATTCGCTGATTACATGAATAGATTTTTAAGAAAATGTAGCCAGTATTGCTGCTTTTATTTCCTTTCAAGATGTTACATTTCATTTACTGAATAAATTAATGTTATCACAGTTGGACAGACCCAGATCAGCTATTTCCCGCTTTTTCCAACTTCTCTGGCCATTTTAGATAACTGACATCTGATTGTGCCGTTGCACATTTGTTTGCAGATTGATAAAAGTTTAGTTACAAAAGCCCAGATATGATCAGCAGAAGGAACATGTAGGTGTGGAGTGTTGCTTACACAGTATGTTTGGAATATGAATGATGTTATGAGAACATACAGTGTGTTTTAAAATGGAATTAATGTTGAATATTGAGCTGAAAATGACTCTTTTCTTCATGTATTTGGACACTTTTCATGTGTTAAAAATTGGACTGTTAAATGTTATTTTCACAAATATTACACAGCTACTCCTGTAGCTTCACCCAGATCTTTATAAATATGGCACATGCGTGTGTGTTTGTGTGTTAAAGAAACATTCTAAAACTTTTTATATAGACCCTGAGGAGGATAAACTAATTTGAGGTTTAATAAAAACATTATGTCTGCTCAAAAAATAAACTCAAGTGCTAAAGTAGTGTAATTGCAATCCAGTATCTCAGGCTGGCTGGTTAAACTCATGTTTACATAAGAGTTTCTCGCTTCTAGGAATAAATCTAATCTCTTTACTAATCATTCTCAAGCCACTATTAAAATGTATCTTCCATTAGCCTCTGCCTCTTTATCTCGTTTGAAAAACATGTCAGATTACAGGAAAGAAATCCTGTAATATTTAAAGAAAGACTGTTTACAGAGCTTGCAGCACACCTGCTGCGGCTCATAGCAACGAACGTTATATTTACATTACATATAATTTTCCGCGTATTATTTGAAGGGAGCATTTTAACCTGAGAGAGATTTTAAAAACATCTCATTAATACTCCAGCTTGGAGCCCCACCAACAGCGTCCATGAACTCATGAATGTGCTCCACATGTGGGACCTCTTAATGGAGTTTAGGGTATCACTTCAGGCCTGAGTTATAACCTGCTCTCTAACTGCAGGACCACTTCCGCACAGTTTGCTCTGCTTGCTCTTCATTTATAAACCTCACAGCTTTTACAACTGGCAATGACAGAAACCATGATAACTCACTCTCAGTGTTGTTTTTCCTTTTCTTTATTACTGCAGGTCCTTTCTCTGCTGCTTCTGGAGGTGATGAAATTTTATCTTGAACAAACATTCAGTTTCCTTTCAGAGCACAGCGGCTGCCGCAACTTCTGTCTGTCTGTAGAAGTTGGCTAATTTAAGCCAGCTTTTCTGTTATAGGCAGAAATAAATACATATAAATAAATTTAACTTGTTGTGCTAACTGAATGTCACTCAGAAATAATGGGATTCTAGGAGGAAGTTAAGTGCTTTTTAACTATATAGGAACAGTTTATTTATCTACCAGGTTTATTTACAGCATGCAACCTCAAATTTAGACTTTTTTTTATTTCTCTTAAAACTTAACATTGCAATACTTCTTTACAATGACAGATGGGAAGATTTTCAACTTTAGACAGTGGATGCAATCAGGACTTAGACTAAAACAAAATACAACAAGAGTATAATATTTCCCATCTGAAGCTTTTGTTCATGACTGCTTGAATGCAACATGTTTCACTATAATTGTTTCTCAAATCAAACAGAAATGGAGTCCTATTTTCTCTTCAAGATTCAAGCTTGCATTTAGTCTGTGGTCGGCACTGTGATGCCCAACACACAGCTGTGTAAAGACTGCGTCTGGAGATTTCTGCAGTGACTGATTCATGACACATTCAGACTGAAATAGCTTCCATTTGTCTGTTAACATACTGACTGGCTTCCTTGAAACAATGAAACGATGCCAATATAATAACAGAGTGGGGATGAAAACAGGATGACACCTGACAACCTTGGAACAAAAACGTATCAGAGACAAAAATATGTCACTGAAGTATGGAGGTACAAACAGGATTTGACATGTATGAATAGAAGACCGGGCTGTGATATAATACTGATCACCTGATAAGGTAAGTAGCTTTTTGCTCATATCCGAAGTACTTCCTATTTGTCACTTGTTTCAAAGATGGCCTCAAGAGATTTGTGCATGTGCAAAATATTTATGGGCCGTCACAGCTAATTAATAACAGGAAAAGACTGGGCTTGGGTGTCAAATATTGCCTCATCCTGTTTGGGTCCACCATCCACCTGGACGGTGGTTTATCATGAGTAAAGTCCTATTATATAATTCCACAGAATCCTGAAATTCAGCCTGTCCATTCCTTTGTTGGCTTTAGCGTTAAAGATATGTATCCATCAACAAGAACTGATACATATGATTTAACTTGACATTGTTACTAACTCCTGTCTTTAGCAGAAACCCTGTAGGCCACTAACTGTTAATGAGATTCTTCAAAGTAAGGAGGTCCCCAGCTCTCCACCTTCCCCTTGTAGGCCCCACTCAGGAGGAAACCAAAGTCGCCCCAGTAATGATGAATGGACATCATTAATGTTGTTCGTCTGTTTACCTTTACACTGCAATCTGGGAAAATGAGGGGTCAACAGCAAAAGGGAAATGTTACTCCAGTTTCTAAGTGCCACCCATTTAGCATTCACAACATCAGAAGACACTGCAGACTACGAAGGCTTTATATATATTCCTCAAGCTGATTTTTCATCAAATCAAAGTTGTTCATTACAAATCCCAATAAGAAAAAAGGTTTGACTGACATTTTGGTTTTAACGAGGCAGTTGAAGTTTTGGGAAAAGTGACTGATCGTTTATCAGACTGAGCTCGTGTTTTTACTTTTGAAAAAAAAATTACAATTTAAGAAGAATGGTTGAAACTAATTCTGTTTTACAAAAGAAATATTTACCAAGGAAAATATCAAATTTTCCCTTTTCTTTAGTACAGATCAAGGAGACACATGGTGAACACGATCAAGCTTTGTGGTTTTAGCAAGAGCAATGAGGGCCTCAAGGTTGTCTCACAATCTGACAGCAGAGACATCCATCTCCTCCGCAGTAGCCCACTTTATCACTCAACCCAGGTTTGCTTGTCTTATCAGCATGTATTTATAGTGCAAACAGTTTGAGTGATCTTATTAAGCCCTATCAGCTGGGGCACCTTTAAAAACACAGATAGATCACGGAGCAGATGGCGAGACAGTGGTAGAGTCTGTCTCTGTCCTGTGGACAAACACAATCTGTGGGGATTGCTGTAGCAAGGAGGAACAATGGCCTTCAGCTCGACTATTAGAAATATATTCAAAATAAAACATGAATCGTTTGCCGTGCCATATAACCTTTTTTCTAAGAGGAGGGCGGATCATTTCTTGAAAAATTACTCAATTTCCACATTCAGGAAAGAAATATTATACAGTTTTTAAAATGTATCCAGACAATATGAGCACTGAGAAAAGCAGGGAAGCACTTGAACAAAATAATCGCAGAGTCCATGTCCCAAAATAAAACTTTTTTTTTATTTTTATTTTTTTTACTTCCATTATGTCCTCTGAATTTCAGACCATCTATCACTGCCATAAACGTACAATTTATGAAGCGACAACTGTGAAATTGCACAACATAATAAAAGGAAATGTCTTTCATCATGTCTGATTGTTTGCACTTACTGATGCTCTGGCAAAACTGCTAACAGGGCGGGGGTGTTCAAGTGTCTGAGATGTTTAGAAACACCACACTCCTGAGTGTGGTCTGTTCAATGGCAAAAGGCTGTGCAGCTATTCAGCTCTGCTGAAGGAATGTGTGGAAGCCCACAAGGAATCCTTTGGTTCCAAGGTTTCTGCAAACACAGAAGTCCCACACAGAAGAGTAACTCTGTGTGTCAACAGTAAAGGAATCTCCTTTTCTCTCAGCAAACTCAGCTAAATACTAAAGCCTCAGAGGGAAATCTCTGCACCCTGGAGCCTTCAATGAGGACGCCATCCTTGTCAGCAGTGAAAAAGACCTCTAAATGTTTACTTTGCACTGAACTGCTCTTGCAGAATGTCCAAAGTACGACGAGGTTGTCTCAGAAAGCCAGTGTGTGTGCCCTGCAGTGTATATCACCTGCGGTGGACTGGTCCACAATTCTTAAGGAAAGCATCAGCAGCAACGTCACAAACGCAATGATACTCATTTACAGAATCACATACATTATATGCTGCAGTTTAAAGGGGTTGTAAAATCTCATTAGTGATTTGTATGAGGACAGGGAGGACGGCAAGAGAGAGGGGAGGAGATTTAAATGGTCAGCCCGTGAAAACGCAGTGTGGGGACAATTAGACTCAAGTGTTCTGCAGACCGAAGCTCTGGACTCTGGAAACTGAAACTCTTGCTGCAACTTCATGCAAGTTTTTGAACAGGATTCTCGCTTGAAGATTTCGGAGTGAGCAAACTGCCTTTTTTTTTTTTTTTTTTTTTTTTTTTTTTACCCCTTTCTCTGGTTATTCTTTGTTATATGCACGTTGTTTTTTTTTAACAGTGAACTTTAATTTTTAAAAAAAATTAAAGAAGCTTTCTATTTTGACATTATCATTTTGCTTGTCATACCAAGTCCTGTTAAACTCCAGGGCCCCAGTTTGTTTGTAAGCACCTCCGTCCAGGAACCAGTTTCCACGCGGCGGCGCGTCTACGTGACTCCTCTCACTGCCGGAGGAGCCAAACCGGCTGCAGATGACTTGGAAATTCCCTGTTTTGGATCTTCATTTCTTCTCCGAATGACCTAATTTGAGAACTTTTATTGGATTCCCACCCCCCCACCCTTTTTTTTTTTCTTCCTCTTCTTGATTTCTGTTTTAAAGAGTGCGTCGGGAGCCATCACCATCATCTTCACGCGCACACATCACGAAATGAAACCCAGTTTTGTCATCGAGACTGTGGTGGCTCTTTATCTGCTCTTCTCACCTGCACAGGTACGTCATTTCTCACTCTGTGGCAGCTGCTTTACTCTTGCACACAGTGATGGGGGGAGATCTCGGTTTCAAAGAAAAAGATACATACTTGCTCCTCTGTGTCTACTACTTATTATAAGAATATTTGACTATTTTTATTTGGAGAAAAGAGCTTAATGTGTTACTATTCTGGTCCTGATTCACAGTCATGATTTGACATGGATGAGTCACGATAACCTTTCACTTCTTTGACACATTCATTCTCCACGTTCAGCACAGTTCATTCATAAGATGAAACGTGACCAACTCCATCATTGCCTGTAGAAGCATAACACAAAGTGACTCACTGTTATTTGTGCAGAAGCTTGCAGAGCTTCTAATTACAGCTACAGTGCAGCTGCAGTTTTACCCACTTCGGTGTATTCACATTTTTTTCTTTCAGCTTAGAGTTCTATTGGAAACTATATTGGCTGGCAGGTAAATATAGATCTCTGGGGATAAAAATAATAGCTATGGAGAAGAGGTGTGTATTAGTGTAGAATATTTTATAACTAGAATTCAGATCAAACATAAAACAGTCAAGGAAAAGTGAATCCGTACAAAGCTAGTCTGTTCTCTATGGCTTGACATTATTGTAATCTCTTAATGAAAATCTGGTAGACTTGAAACTGGAGTGCGAGCTCATTCAAAGGCCTGTGTTGTGTTAGAATTACATGAAAAAGGATATGTCATTGGACAGTGGGACTTGTGCCACAGAATGCTTCAGCTCTTAAACCTATTCACTCTCTGTTTCCTCCCAAGGTGACCAATGCCCTGCCAGTTCTCTAGTGCATCTCACGTTTAATGCAAAACCAGACCGTTCCTTCAGCTATTCACTGCCATTGTCACCCCTCAACCCACCTCTGACTAGTTGGGCCACTTGCAGAGGTGCTGCACGCTGACTCAGTCAGTCTCAGGGTTTGAAAAAGCTTCATGTCCCAACAGTTTCTCAAACTGGACACTTTGCAGCTGTTGCTAAATTGAGAGTGAGTGGGAGAGGAATGGGATCACCACATTTCCTCTAATCCTCATAATCAGCTCATGACTTGCTTAGTCAAAACACAAGTGACAAAACCCAGGGGCCTCAACATGCAGCCGGTTAAATGCCCCCCCCAATGCCCAAAAGACAAATGGCAAATGTAAACATTATAGTTCCCAAGATTCAGCATCCAATCTGTCAGATTAGCCTACTTTGTAGTCTGGATCCTTCTTTATGACCACTAACAGCCTCTCCATATTGAAAGACTGCTTGTCCTTCTTTCTTCCTTTCATGTTAAGAACCTAACACATCATATAATCATATTATCACTGATGACTCAGCACCATTTTCTGTTTGTTCGTGTTCTGTTACAGTAAAGCATCAGAAAGCAAATATATGTTAATTCAATTTTTCAAATTCATCTTTTACATATTTTCAACCTTAAAATTGTTGTTGTTCCTGGTGATTATTTGTATTTACTGTCACAGCAGGAGTTAACTGTGTGTCAGCAGTCATTCATATCTGCTGTAAAACAGGAGCCAGGGAAAGGGGGGGCTGACACCAACATTTTAATGATTCACCACAAATTTTAGTAAGTTAGTGCATGTGTGTCTTCTCTTTTCTATAGTGATTGGTTAGAAACTGGAAATCCACTGTACTTATGGGTTCCAACAGCTTTGTGGGGACTGAAATGGTTCACCTCCAAAAATTTTAATAATAATTTGAGAGTCAGACTTCGGTTTTAGGGTTGAAGTCAGGCATGCTCTTGTAATAGATAAATTTATGGTCAGTGGACAGAAAATTAGTGGTGTCATTGTGAAGTTCCCATACCTGTAGAAACACACACTGTCTGTTTGTGTGGGCTTTGACATTTGCTTAGCTTTTCTTGGCAAATGTACATATAAACTTTTTCCACCTTTACAGGTGCGCTGTTAAAAACAAGATATGGGTTTGGTGATGGGTTTGAGGTGACCTGAATAATTTGTTTTCTGTAGCTGTCATAACTTCCATTGACATACATATGAGGTGTTTAAAGAATGTCAGTAAATTGTAGCATCAGCACAAAACACCAGAAGCTAACTCTCAGCTTGTGCAAAACACAAGCACAAAGAAAGACTAATGATGACAAAGCAAGTAGTTAGAAAAATGCTAATTTTCTTTAGATCATTTAGGCATATTTCATTGTGATCTTTAGTTTTGTATTGTTGCCATCTTCATGAGTATATCTTTTTACACTTTGTGTAGCTGTAGGTATATAAATGTGGTCAGGTGTATCCTGCTTCTCCACACGCTTCTTTATTAACTTTGGAGAGAAAATGGATAGATGGATCCATTAGAATTTGGAAAATGGGATTTCTGAGTTCTCAAAAGGAAAATAGCAACACAGGAACATCATATGGAAGTTAGATTTTGGATTGGGAAAGTAAAAAAAAAAAAAAAAAAGTCTACAATCCTGTCCTCAAACATGGCTGCTCTAAAGGAAAGGAAAATTGTGATCGTAACAGCAACAAACTGCTGTCTTATTAAATCAGTTGCACACATGCTTGCCATTCTGTGCCAGTGACCGCATTTCTACAATGTTTATATTCACAAAATACAACATAATCCCTTGTTATCAGTCATCATCACTTGTAACAGTTAGCCTGGTCAGTGAACACAGCAATGAGCAAATCTTACTAACCTTTAATTGTAACACAGTTATCTTCTGTATGGTTTCACTTCCAGCACTCAGTTCTGATTAATGCAAATAAATACAGCATCAGTACATAAGTACAAACAGCAATGTGGCCTTTGTAAGCTATCTTAAACAAATGGAAACTCTTAGTAGTATGACTCTAGACTGAGTGTGGAAGCACCTGCAGTTTCCTTTCTGCACAATAGGGAATTCTTGCTCACCCTATATCAAAGCTGCCTAATGAAGCAGGTATTATTCGCACATTCCTTTACACTATCCATTCTCCTGTCCCCTGCATTATTGATACTTCCTTTGCCATTGAAAGCATATGCTGTAAGACAGTGTGTGTATGTGTGTTTAAACCACAGCAGCATGAATATCAGCTCCTGTCAGTATTGCACTTTGATCACACAAAGAGCTTTGCCATAACCTACACTACCTGTTGTTTCCTTTCCATGTATAAGGGGAAGTTAGTAAAGTGGCATTAATGAACAAGAACACTTGGTATTCAGCGCCATTCCTCAAAAAGTTCTTCTGTTGCGATGATAAATGAAGTTCAGGATAAGTATTGCTCCTCTGGTATGCAATTATGAAATTGTTTGGATTTCTTATGAAATACTACATTTCTCTATGATAAAACCATAGAAACCAGTTATCATTTCACTTTGCCATACAGTTACTTTTCCCTTCGCCAGTAAAACATGTTCGTAAAGTTACCAACCAAAGAAAAAAGACGCTGAGGCGCAGCTGCTGCTGCCGTATCTTTGAGGACATGACGTTACACAGGTGCTTCCTTTACATCATCGTCAGCAGCGAAACAATGCTCCTGCTTATTGTGCACATGTGTCTGTGTTTGCATTCAGGACTTTTTTGTTTAAATAGCTGTCATTTTTAGCCAAGCCTGGATGGAATGACATCACATTTCCAGGTGTTATAATGGAGTTTCACAATATGTCTCATGCTATCGAGCTGCAGCTCAGTTATCAGGAGTCAGACTAAAAGGCAAGCCCCACTTCCCGCTGTGTGTCTGGCTCTCATATACTCGCACATCTCCCTCTTGATCAGATATCTACAAACGAAGCCATGTAGTTGTAGTGACCTGCTGACTGATATGGCTCCTATGTGTGCTGTTGTGGTATTTCTCTCTAGTTGTAATGTCCCGGCCCAGGGGAGAGTTGCAATTGCAATCAGGAAATATGGATTTCTTCTTCCTCCTGCAGAGGAGGAGGAAGAGGAGTGGTGCTTGAGGCAGCCGTCTACAAGCAAGCTTTAATCTCCCATCTGGATGTAATTTACTGTGGTTTACAGAACAACGTTTACTGTAATAGAGACCACAATTACCACCGGTCAGTCTTATCTCAAGACCTGTGCCGTGTGTGTGTGTGTGTGTGTGTGTGTGTGTGTGTGTGTGTGTGTGTGTGTGTGTGTGTGTGTGTGTGTGTGTGTGTGTGCGTGTGTGTGTGGTTGTGCTTGTGGACAGAGTACACTGTTTATAGTGATTCTGTATGTTTACACCCATATCTTTGTGGAGACATTTGTGTATATATTAATGAACTTATGCAGAGTAAATTGTGTTGTTTTTAATCAAAATCAATTTTGACCATTAGCTCTGCCCTGTCACTTGGACTTATTTTATGGTTTGTTTATCTTTTCAACATTTGAAAACTATGCCAAGAAAGCAATTGTGTTAATATGACAAAACTCAAGTTTTAGATAAAATTGTGTTTGTTTTTAAAGGGTAAAATAGATTTCATCTCAGATTAGTAGTTTTAAATCTGCATTACAGAAAGTAGTTGTGTTTTGGTTTTTTTTTGTTGAGTCACTTTAATGTCTTTCCATTGACTAAACAGGAACAGATTGTGGAAATAAATCGGGGGATGAAGATGTTCTACACCTTACACAGAAGGAGTCCCTTGGCACCATTTTTCAGAGGGATAATAGTAGCCTACCTTCATGCACCCAAAGTAGTACATAAAATAAAACTGAAAGTTGTTGTTATTACCGTAAAAGAAAAAAGTTGGCATTTCCAGAAGTCAACTTGAGCCAATCACGAAGCTCCGCTTCCTCACATCCAAATCAAAACTTCCTGGAACTGCGCTTGATCTCCTTTATCATCATAACATTGTCAACTCTCCCACCGCTCTTCAAATCTGCATTTATTTAACATCTTTAACTGTATAAAGTAGTTGCTACATCGCTGGACTGAATCTACATAACAGCCTAATTACTAATGTGTCTGATTCACAAAGTGTGGCATAAGTTTTTTTTTAAAAGGTCTTTTTCTTTGTTTGTTTTAATCAGAATTACCTTCAACAGTTATTAAAGTGCTTTTACCACATGCTTTGCTGAAGTTTGTTGGTGTTTTGGAAACAGCTTGTGATCACAAGTCCTGACCTGACCACCCTGAAGACCCAGCTGGATACTGTCAGTCCTGTAACGGCCCGGCTGTGGTTGTAGGTTCACCTGTCTCGTGTATACAAAGCAGAACCTGGCTTTCTTTGGTAGAAGTGGAGAATGGATACTGTGACCCTCAGGTCCCATGAGAGTCCTAAGACTTAGTGCCACGGTCATGGTGTTGATGATGTGGAATCTGGTTTGCAATAGAGAGTGAAAGAGGAAAATCAGTGGAGCTGTGCTTCTCACTTGTCAAGCTGTCTTTGTTAGCATTCTCTATTTCTGGTTTAGTGCTTACTCTCCGTGTGGTCTCATGGGTGAGGCTTCAGTCAGACCAAATTCAGGACACCCTGCTCTGTGCTTTCTTTATGGATTTGTAGTATCACCAATTCATTTGATGATAATTCTTTTTAAGATGCCCATCAAGCACAAAAACTCTATTTGCACTTTTGACTATTGGCTGGTATTCATCATGTAAAGTGGATACTGCCCCCAAAAAAGAAGCAGCTTAGGGATTTGCTGACATATCACAATTTTGAACCACCTATTGTGACATAAGAGGTTAAGCCTGAATTGTTACCGTGTCAGCCAAGTGATCCAACTTGACTGAAGTGATTAATATGAAACCAAATCCAGTTAGTCAGAATGATCAGAGACTGGGAAGCTTGGCTGTAGAGCCCAAATTTTACTCCTACAGGCATGGCAGCATCACAGTAGTATGCTTGGTATGTATTGTTTGTGACTGAGCTGACTGCAAATAAATATCTGAGGTGAGAATTTGTCATTGCCATTCACAAAAATTTTTTTTAAAAATGTGCAATTACTGCATTCACACTTCTCATTCATAATTTATGGTGTTACTGAATCAGCAGTTTACACCTAATATTGTAGGAGCTCTTACATAATGCTTTGTGGAAAAATTGTGCCATGCGATTAATTGTCTCCGAAATTATTGCGATAAAC
Organism: Telmatherina bonti; assembly: GCF_933228915.1. Classification (NCBI taxonomy): domain Eukaryota; kingdom Metazoa; phylum Chordata; class Actinopteri; order Atheriniformes; family Telmatherinidae; genus Telmatherina; species Telmatherina bonti. Next base: position 16,151,242 of record NC_136631.1, on the reverse strand, counting down.
GATAATATTGCACTAAGCGATTATTGTTGTCATTTTGACACCATTTTCAACTAAAATAACAGTAATTCCATAATAATGTAAGTACACCCCTTCAAAGATCAACATAGTTTAATTTCTATAGAACATTTAGCTTGATGTGCAGACTAGACTCATCCAGTCTCCAGCAGGATTTCTCCTCTGGTTTTGGCAATGTGGTTATCTGGAACGTATGGTCTCTGAATACAATTTAACACAGTTACATAGTCTATGGTCAGCTCATATACAGGGACATGTTTGGACTTGACCAGAGGTGGAATAGTAAAATTGAATGTCTTTGATCGCCTTTAGTATGTCATTTTCATGTCATTATAAAGTTGTGGATTTGCCGTTTGTAACATGTATGTTCATCCAAATTTCTTTTTTTTTTCCCAGCTGGAAAAACTGCAGTTGATGATTGTGTATTAAGTGCAGATGGAAGCTTGTTGTATTGCTGTGTTTAGTTAATATTGTCTTAAAACAAATGCGGCACTCGCTCTGAGTGAGTGAGAGAAAAAAGAAAGGCAGAAGAAAATTATTGCATCTGGCAAACTTATTTTTTGCATTTTTCCTAACGTGCTATTAATTGACTTATTGCTTATTGCAATAAGCAATAAGTCAACAGGCCTACTTGGGAATGGGAAAAGTTTTCTATTACCTTCAAATACTTTGGGAAATTTTAACAGTATGTTCATATCTTCATTTGTGGTCATTGAATGTGTTCTTTTTTTCTACTTGGATCAACATAAAAGTGGTTGATTATGATTTATGTGCTTTTGGTTTGATACCTTGTGCTTGAAAGTTTGATTCCAAACTTTGAGTGTGGCGAGTAACACTTGCTGCATACCTATTGTCATTGTTCCACAGTGGGTTGAAAAGACAAAAACCCAAAACAACTAGAATGGCATCCACTGCATGTGATTCACTGTGTCTCTCATACTCGACGTATGTCTAATTATCAAATATTCTAGTCAAAATCATGACCTTTCTGGCAAGCTGCCATGGTACCTGCTGTCGAATTAACCATCACCTCCTCCCCCACTTCACCCTCAATTGAAATATCTTCTAACCATTAAGTTGGGTCACCATTATGTTGAAGTTGGGCTCCCTACGCACGCTGCCCTTCTTCTGACAGATGGAATAAGCAAGGAGGTTAAAGATGACGCAGTTCAGCTGTGTGGGACTGAAGAGCAATGAGGCTGTGGGCCTCTGTGGCCTGACGGCAGGAGCCCAGGGACTCGGCAAGTCCTCTGATCTGACTCAGAGTGCAGCACAAACGTTATGGCATGGCTTTACAATCAAGCACATGGAACATCATTTGTCACTTTAACTCCGGTTAAAACTGCTTTAGAGAATATAATCTGTACTTACAGGGAGCAAAAAGGTACACATGCCTTTAAAAACAAGAGGTCAAAATTACTGTCTACACAGTACTGTGATCAGAGTGTTGGATTGTGTCACGTGTGTACTACAACCCCAAGATTTTCTTATAATCCCATTGATTAGAGTCAAGTCTTTCATTTTGCACCCTAACAAACTGCATGCACCACAAAGTGTGTTCCTTCAGATGCTACACATTTTTTAAAACAGAACAAATTCACAAATATGCTTAAACCCCAATCTTAATCTCCTCAACATTTTATTGTGGGTGGTTGTAGCATGGACTCATTTTGTCGACACTTTATTTTATTTTTACAAGCTGACATATTTACACACAGTCTTAATTTGTGAGTAGCCAATGACACATCAGCCTTTGTTTTAAACTATGCAGCCTACAACCAAAGAACAGACTTTTGTCTGTTTCTTTTTTCTATTAACTGGTTTTTAAAGTATCTGCAGTCATTCCTGTCATGTATAAAATGGACATATGAAGGAAGATTAAAGCAAGAGAAAACATATTCCATTATATTTTTCTTTAACAAACAGGACCAGATGAATTTATAGTCTGGTCAAGACCAATTTATTTGTGTAGCCCTTACTCACAGTTAGTCTCAAAGGCTTTAACACCCACATTATGAAAACAGTAAATGAAAATGACACATGGCAGTGTTAGACCTCCATGCTGGACAAGCTAAATTCCCTAAAAAAGTTCATCAGGGAATAAAGTGGAAGAAATGCTGAGGAGTATTCAGAAATTAATCCTGCTTCTGGGATTTGTTAGTCAAGATAATTTGTAATTTACTGTTCTAAAGTGCATCCCTTTCCCAGACGAGCCAAACCACCTCCAGTCACCATTAATCACATAACAAACCCTGTAAGTGCAAGAGGAGGAGGCAATGGCTACGTGAGGATCTTCAGGCAGCATTTTAATAATCTGGCAGCTTCTTATGGGTTGCTCACTCCTCTGGTGCCAAAGATGTTTGCTCCTCATGTCAAAGCTTAACCCATGACTGAGGTTAGAGACCCCCCCCCGCAGTCCATACTGAACAGCAAGTGGCACAAACCCCTTGTGATGTAGAGTAGCCTTGTGAACTGATGAAAAGTCAACAGACTTTATGATGATTAACACTAGGAAAAGGTTTATTTTCTATCAGTATGACGTTGCTATTGAGAATAAAAGATAATCAATGCCCCACAGAGTGTAAGGGACATTTAACAATAAATTAAAAGGAACAGTGTCTATCCCATGCTGTGCATATAAAATATTCTGCAAGTGGAGCTCATATCCTGCTGTGGTTTTGTTCAATGGACACAGTTCAATGATTGCCACACTATAGAAAGACGCTGCTGTCAGAGGAACAGCTGTACGTGTTGGCCAGATGACGAGCCACTTTAAAGCAGGCGGAGATGTCTCAACAGTTCTAACACAGGAAGGATCAAGCTAAAAGTGAAAACCGAAAGCTGTTGGACATTTACAAAAGAAGTCTGTTATAAAGTTTTGGTGCTGCAGAGAAGGTGAATCACTTTTCCGAGCACACAGACCTGCTGACACACACATCTTAGTAACAGTTTTACACAAACCTCAGAGATATTAGTGTGAGTTAGAATACATCATCATTGAATTGGGACATTCCTCTTAAATCACATTACTTGGAAATAATAAAATAAAAAAAAAGTGCTGACAGATGCTATCCTCATCCTCAAACTAATTTTGCTTCATAACAGGAAGAGGATGCATTTTTGCAAAGGACAGATGGTGTAAAACACAACTATCTTTATTGCCATCATTTGGGAAAGTCCTTGTTTGTCCATCTGCGATTATATAACATTTTTTTGCCAAATACCAGCATGTGCACCGACTATTTTACGTTATGGATGATCAGAGCCTGACCTACAGAAAAACTGAAATCTTACTCCAGTGACAAGAACGTATTGCGGAAGCAGGTTGTCTGCCGCCTGTCCTGCACTTCTTCTGCCGGAGGATATTTTATCAAACATAGATTTCCCTTCCTGAGATGGAGTCAACCAGAGGTTTTGTGTTTTCCCAGGCGAATGAGAAATTCATTCTGTTTATCACTGGATGATGGGAAAAAAACAAGACAGAGGGGGAAGCCATCAATGAGAAAATAAATAGAGTTGAATTTTACACCACAGGAAACAGATTTTGAACCTAAACAGTTGGGCACATACTGAGGAACAAGACCTATATATGTACATATGCATGTGCGTGTGTGTGTGTGTGTGTGTGTGTGTGTGTGTATGTATATATATATATATATATATATATATATATATATATATATAATCATCCACTATAGTACTCAGTCTTTAAGATGTAGCTAAAGTTGTCTATCAAGCATGCAAATTAACTTATTTTTCTCTATTTTGCAGAGTTTACCCTTGTCAAGCACTAACAGTACCATGGAAGGTAAAAAATTTCGTCTTTGTATTTCTAAAATCTTTTAAAAGTAATTGGTATGTTGGTATTTAAAGCTACTTTATATAAAGAAACTTGGACTTATTGTTATATTTACAGTTTATGTGATTCATATTTGAGTTTGAAGGATGCCAACCAGGATTAAATACATTTCAGTGTGTTCCTTTATGTTGCTTTGACTAAGCCCAAATATTTTGGCTGTCAGTCAATGAATTTCATCTGAACTGAGAGTGAAGCAGTGCATATCTGTTCTTGAAGACATTACTCAACTGCTGACCTTCTTCCCTTCTTCCTCCCTCACATCACTATAAATTAAAACTGCCAGAAGTTAGATATATTGAATGTTAAAGGCTTGTAGAACGCCCATCCAGAGGATATATAACCAAAAAGGCCAGATAAGCAGAAGACATACGGTCAACTGAAGGGGTAGCAACTAGTCGGCGAACTGTCCTGTTGCATTGTAGAACATAACAGTTCACGGCCTCATCTCTCAGTGTAGATGCTTCCCCAGCCGTCCCCTCCCAGCCTGTCTGCTTTTATAAACAGCTGTTGTGGTGTCAGGCTCCATTTGGTGACCTCTGGGGGTCACTGCAGTCCCAGAGGTGCCTGCGGGGCAACTCAGCTCCAGCTCCAGCAGGGTTCTGTTCATGGCCATGTTTCCAATGTTTGTTTTCACTTCCTTCTGTGTTTGGCTATAGACGTCCCTGTTCTTCCCCAACAGCAACTGGGACACTTTCACACATGTACTCCCACAGGAAAGCATACTGTGTATTATACAAACATTTTTATTTCAACTTTTAAACAGGACACACTGGTATATTTCAACTGGCTTTAAGTTTCTATGTACATCATTTAAGTATGATAATATTGCATTTCTGGGCTAAGTACTCAGACTGTTTGTGTACAAATACATTGTCAATAACATTGTTTATTTTACGTACATGTACTCATTTTCAAGCATTATAGAAATCTTTATGTATAAAACTTGATGCAGTTAACAAATGTCCTCTGCATGTCTGCATCTTCAGTGTTATCTGACTAAAAAGATCCATCATAGGGACTCCACTGGCTGACTGGCATCTTCAGACTGACATAGCTTCAATCTTCCTTTTTCCTTTACAGTGTTGACATTTAAAGAAGTGTGGGGTCGCAGCTTCTGCCGGACCATTGAGAAGCTGGTAGAGGTAGTGCAGGAATACCCAACAGAGGTGGAGCACATCTACAGTCCCTCCTGCGTGCCCCTAGTGAGGTGTGCTGGCTGCTGTGGGGATGAGAACCTAGAGTGCCATCCTACTAGCACTTCAAATGTCACCATGCAGGTATAATGGTAACCTTGTGTGAAATACCCGTCACTGCATGTGATCTATTGCTTTTTGTACTAAAAAAGATACTTCTGATAATTCTAAATAATACTATCCCCCAGCTGTTGAAAATCAAGCCATCAGAGTCGGGTCAAGAATATGTTGAGATGACGTTTGTGGAGCATCGGACATGTGAATGTAGGTAAGAAAACAAAGGAACAGGTTTTTAAGAAGGCGCAATGTTTGCAATTCAACATTTAACTATTCAAACAAAAACCTGGTCTCCTATAATGTATTGTTGTGATTTTAGTCAGAAGTATTAATAAGCATCTGCCAAGTCATGAAATATATATATGCAAATTTTGATGCATCATGTATTTTCTGCATTGCCTGTTATGACATTTTAACCACCTGCTTATAGTGACTGAGACCTGTTTGAAGGCTATCACAGCTCAAATTCATGTTCATACTTTAGTCAATTTTATTTTATTTTTTTTTGCTTCAAAATATATCTCAAGTGAAACAAATGGTCAAGATTTTTTTTTTTTTTACCTTGATGCTGCAGTGTGACAATACCAGTCTCAAAATGACACATTTAGACATCCAGGAACAAAACTGAGGAGTCAATCTGTCAGACTAAAATGGAATCAACATTTATTGGAGTCTGACTGAGAGCAAAGTTTATCAAACACCTAAAGTTTATCCAGTGTTGAGTAGCACCTTATGTTAAACTGGAAGATGCATCAAATCTATTTCCATCCATCCATCCATCCATCTTCTGCCGCTTATCCGGGGTCGGGTCACGGGGGCAGCAGCCTAAGCAGGGAAGCCCAGACTTCCCTCTCCCCAGCCACATTTGCCAACTCTGCGGGGGGGATCCCGAGGCGTTCCCAGGCCAGCCGAGAGATGTAATCCCTCCAGCGTGTCCTGGGTCTTCCCCGGGGTCTCCTCCCAGAGGGACGTGCCTGGAACACCTCACCAGGGAGGCGTCCAGGAGGCATCCTGACCAGATGCCCGAGCCACCTCAACTGGTTCCTCTCGATGCGAAGGAGCAGCGGCTCTACTCTGAGCCCCTCCCGGATGACCGAGCTCCTCACCCTATCTCTAAGGGAGAGCCCGGCCAACCTGCGGAGGAAACTCATTTCAGCCGCCTGTATACGAGATCTCGTTCTTTCGGTCACGACCCACAGCTCATGACCATAGGTGAGGGTAGGAACGTAGATCGACTGGTAAATCGAGAGCTTCGCCTTCTGGCTCAGCTCCTTCTTCACCACGACAGACCGGCGCAGAGTCCGCATTACTGCAGACGCCGCACCGATCCGTTTGTCGATCTCGCGCTCCATCCTTCCCTCACTCGTGAACAAGACCCCGAGATATTTAAACTCCTCCACTTGAGGCAGGACCTGACCCCCGACCCGGAGAGGGCAATCCACCCTATTCCGGCTGAGGACCATGGTCTCAGATTTTGAGGTGCTGATTCTCATCCCAGCCGCTTCACACTCGGCCGCGAATCGCTCAAGCGAGAGCTGGAGATCACGACCAGATGAAGCCAACAGGACCACGTCATCCGCAAAAAGCAGGGACCCAATCCTGAGGCCACCAAGTCGGATCCCCTCAACACCTCGGCTGCGCCTAGAAATTCTGTCCATATAAGTTATGAACAGAATCGGTGATAAAGGGCAGCCTTGGCGGAGTCCAACCCTCACCGGAAACGGATCCGACTTACTACCGGCAATGCGGACCAAGCTCTGACACCTGTCGTACAGGGACCGGACAGCTCGTACAAGGGGGTCCGGTACCCCATACTCCCGGAGTACCCCCCACAGGAGCCCCCGGGGGACACGGTCGAATGCCTTCTCCAGGTCCACAAAGCACATGTAGACTGGTTGGGCAAACTCCCATGCCCCCCCAGGACCCCAGAGAGGGTATAGAGCTGGTTCACTGTTCCGCGACCAGGACGAAAACCACACTGCTCCTCCTCAATCCGGGATTCGACTATCTGGCGGACCCTCCTCTCCAGGACCCCTGAATAGACCTTACCAGGGAGGCTGAGGAGTGTGATTCCCCTGTAATTGGAACACACCCTCCGGTCCCCCTTCTTAAAAAGGGGGACCACCACCCCAGTCTGCCAATCCAGCGGTACTGCCCCCGATGTCCACGCGATGCTGCAGAGGCGTGTCAGCCAGGACAGCCCCACAGCATCCAGAGCCTTAAGGAACTCCGGGCGGATCTCATCCACCCCCGGGGCCTTGCCGCCAAGGAGCTTTTTGACCACCTCAGCGACTTCAGCCCCAGAGATAGGAGAGTCCACCCCTGAGTCCCCCAGCTCTGCTCCCTCATGGGAAGACGTGTTGGTAGGATTGAGGAGGTCTTCGAAGTATTCCCTCCACCGACCCACAACGTCCCGAGTTGAGGTCAGCAGCTCCCCACCTCCACTGTACACAGTATTGATGGAGCACTGCTTCCCCCTCCTGAGCCGCCGGATGGTGGACCAGAATCTCCTCGAAGCCGTCCGGAAGTCTTTCTCCATGGCCTCGCCGGTACCCATCAGCTGCCTCCAGAGTCCCACAGGCCAAGAAGGCCCGATAGGACTCCTTCTTCAGCTTGACGGCATCCCTCACTGCTGGTGTCCACCAACGAGTCCTGGGATTACCGCCACGACAGGCACCAACTACCTTACAGCCACAGCTCCGGCCGGCCGCCTCAGCAATAGAGGCACGGAACACAGCCCATTCGGACTCAATGTCCCCCGCCTCACTCGGGACATGTTCGAAGCTCTGCTGAAGGTGGGAGTTGAAGCTCGCTCTGACAGGGGACTCAGCCAGACGTTCCCAGCAGACCCTCACAACACGTTTCGGCCTGCCAGCTCTGACCGGCTTCCTTTCCCACCATCTGAGCCAACTCACCACCAGGTGGTGATCAGTTGACAGCTCCGCCCCCCTCTTCACCCGAGTGTCCAAGGCATGTGGCCGCAGGTCCGACGATACGACTACAAAGTTGATCATTGAACTGCGGCCCAGGGAATCCTGATGCCAGGTGTACATATGGACACTCTTATGCTGGAACATGGTGTTCGTTATAGACAATCCATGACGAGCACAGAAGTCCAATAACAAAACACCATTTGGGTTCAGAGGGGGGGGACCATGCCTCCCAATCACTCCCCTCCAGGTCTCACTGTCATTGCCCACGTGAGCATTGAAGTCCCCCAGCAGAACAATGGAGTCCCCAGAAGGAGCACCCTCCAGCACTCCCTCCAAGGACTCCAGAAAGGGTGGGTACTCTGAACTGCTGTTCGGTGCATAAGCACAGACAACAGTCAGGACCCGTCCCCCCACCCGGAGGCGGAGGGAAACTACCCTTTCATTCACCGGGGTAAACCCCAACGTGCAGGCACCAAGCTGGGGGCTGATGAGAATGCCCACACCTGCTCGGCGCCTCTCACCATGAGCAACTCCAGAGTGGAGTACCCTCTCGAGGTACTGGTTCCAGAGCCCAAGCCATGCGTCGAGGTGAGTCCAACTATATCTAGTCGGAACCGCTCAACCTCGCGCACAAGCTCAGGCTCCTTCCCCACCAGAGAGGTGACGTTCCACGTCCCTAGAGCCAGCTTCTGCAGCCGGGGATCGGACCGCCAGGGTCCCCGCCCCTTGCTGCCGCCCAGCTCACATTGCACCCGACCCCTACGGCTCCTCCCGCAGATGGTGAGCCCACGGGAGGTATCATATCTATTTATGCTTGTTAAAGATGGGGACATCTAACAGTAAATGGCCCCAGAGTCATGAATTCTGCTTGAGTCACAATTAAAAATACGCAGTAGCTCAGTAGTTCAGACATCCAGCATGGAGTGAAGTCACAAAGTCAGCAGGAAGAAATAAAAAGAAGCAGAGACAACAACAAAGCAACAAAATCACAGCCATTCTCTCTTACAGTGATGAAATCATAACACATATGTACATAATGGAGTCCAGAACAGCAGATTAGGAAAGCAGGAACAGATAACCACCATCGTTTTAGCTTGAGGACTACTAGTCTCCACAAAAAGCATTATTCTGAAACAACAGAGACTTCAACATCTCTGAGTACATTCTGATTTGTAAATTAAGTAGTTTATTTCCTTCTCCTGTTTAACCCAGGAAATAATGGGAGGAAATTTTTGTTGTAGTTTTTTGTTTGTTTGCCTGATTTGAAGTTTTATTTGGCCCTTTTATTACATGCAACTAAATAAATAAAATTTTCATTTCACAATTACTGCAATGGTGTTATATGTCTGAATTTTTTGTAGTGCAAAAGGTATCCACCAGGGGGCAGGAGACAAGTATCAGATTGGATACAACAAGGTTTTGACCAAAGTCTTTTCAGTACATTCATAAAATAGTTCTCAGAAATAGTTTGTATCAGTTATGATATCCAAATGATAAAGTGTTAAATTAAAAAGATATGAAGCAACAGATGGGGGTTCCTTGCTGTTTAGGCCTCATTTGCATGGAAACAGAGTAGCTAAATGTAAGTTTTTACTTTAGGCATTCAGGAGTTACTTTAGAAAGGAAAAAGGGAGACTATATTAATTTATGAAATAGAGGGAAAACAAAGTAAAACCAGCCCCATCTGTCATTGGATGAAACAGCAATGCAAGTGGACAGGTCACCAGACAATCACAAGGCTCAGAATAAAACAGAGACGTGTGGTTATTACTACATGTTTCTGGGCTGTGGGAGAAAGATAAAACTAGAAGCAGCCGCAGAAAAGGCAGAACAGGCAAACTCTGCAATGAACACTTAGAGCCATCACCAGGTTCAAGTCCATAATCATTGGCAGATTATACCACTCTCCAGAAATTTAATTTCCCTCTAAATGTATTCGGTAAAACAAATTTATAATGCACAAACATAAATTCTGGGAGACTGGGTTGGTAGTTACACTAATTGTTCAATAAAACAGCATTTGGATGTTGTTTACTTGTTTATTTAAACTTTCTTTTTCTCCTCAGGAAACCTACTGCAAAGATTGAGAGGTAAGAGTTGCTTTTATGATATCAGCATGGAGGAAAAAATGAACATTTTCAGAGAATGGGGAGAAAGCTTGCCTGTAATTTTGTTCTATGTTCAGGAAAAGAAAAAGAGGAAGAGGAAGAGGAAGGAAAAGAAAGGAGAAACAAAAAATAAAAGAATGTGAAAGGTAACATCACAGTATAAGTGAGAAAGAGCTCATGCATCCGCTAGTTGTCATGTAACACCAGTTAAGGTGCATTATTCTTTGTGTGCTGCAGGTGCCAGATTCCTCGCAGGTAACTGCAGTGGCAACCCAAACCCCTGTTGCAGTGTGACTCACTACTTATTTCCAGCCCAGCAACAGTCTCCTCCACTCATCTATCGAAACTGTCTGCAGAGACTCAGGGTTTATTTCCTGACATGCCCTCCTACTGACAGGCAGGGCACTTGTAATGACAAGGTTTTTGATTGGTGGATACACTGCTGTTACACACCTGACACAATGGACATCCCTGGGAGCCAGTGCAATGTAAAACTGACATCTTCATCTTATAGCCTACTAGGTATTATACTGTGTCAGTTATTTTAATTTGTCTGTTTCTTTAGTATTAAAGGTGGTCACCTTTATTAAAAGAAAAACTATATTTATTTGAGACAGTTGAATATAGTTGGACCACAACCTTTAAAAAGTTTGTAATCCTTTGCTGAAACATTATCAAGAACATCTTGTCTTCTTATACTGGTATATGTTGGACTGAATGTACAGCTGTTTTGTACACGCAATAATGAAATGTCTCCCTCTGGTGTTTAAGGATACAATGTTTTAAAAAGCTCTACAATAAAATATTTTATTTGTGTAATTTTAAAATAAGACATAGGAAACATAGTGGACAGTCAAATAAATTATATAATCAATGTATTGGATTACACTACCTATTATTTATGGAGGTAACAATCTCATAATTACGTGGTATGTATGAATCCTCAGCCTTGTGTTTACCTTCAGTTTCTACCTAGACAATAGCTTTTATTCACATTTACTAAATGAAGAGAGATCCACAACAGTGTGTGTGCATGTGTGTTTGTTATTTTATATATAACTTGAGAAATATTAAATTTGATCACTTAAAATAATTTAACAAAACTTGAATTTTGCCAAATCGACTGAACAAAAAGAGTAGTCTGGAAGACAGACATGCTCCTGATGAGTGGCTCCATCTCTGGATTTGAATAAAGAAAATGACCAATTCAGTTAAATAACTTATTCAACAGTAGATCAGAAATTGTGCAGAAGGTAAGCCCAGTGAATCAGGAATATTTTAGCACTAGTCATGAGGTTTTAATGCCTGTTACAGTTTGTAACTTTCAATCTTTGTAAGGATAGTTTCATTTGTGATTTCAAGGTTTTCCCCATGGTGACATGTCTCCCATAATCCCACACAGCTAACTTCCTTTCTCTGTTTTTAAAAATACTGCAGTATGGAGGGGATTGATTAATTTAGCAATGTAAAATTATGTCCTTCTATTTTTTATATGTACCAAGCAAAGAAAATCTATGAAAATGTAAAAAAAAAAAAAAAAACATTTTTACTGTGTTAGTGTTTCAATTTCATTTAAATATTTATTTTGTAATAAAATTTTTATGACTGTCAAGAATTTTGTGATTATTCTATAAACTCACCTCACACCAAAAAAGTTCTTAAAAAATTTTGGCTGACAGTAAAATGGTCAAATCCAGCTGCCATTTCACCTGACTGCATATGAAATAGACTGCAGCATAAATAGGCTAAAGTGGGTCAGAAAATAGATAACACTATTTTTCTTTTCTATTCAAACTGATAATGGAAGGAGTGCCTCTGTTATATCAGCCACAAGAGTCAACAGCATCCCCACGGTTGAAATATGGAATTAACATAAATTTGGGCAAATAAATTAACGAAAGTTAAAAGCACCACACAAGGTTTTAAATTTTATCTATCTATTTATTTATTTATTTATTTAGAAAAAGGGGACATTTGTGCCGTTTAGATATTTGTTTGGCTGTAGTCATATTTCAGAGATGCTTAATTCAGAAGTAGTTTCCCTAAAATTAGCCATGCTGTGCATTTTGAATAATTGTCATAATTACATTTCCGGATTTATCTATCAGTCTGCTCGAGGAAACAAGCACTCATTTTCGCCATCAGTCTGATGGAAAAAACATGAGTTGACCCGTTTCCCTGGCAACTTGTGCACACACGTCAGTCACGTCCCGTCTTACCAGGATATTACGCCCTCTGTACCGTCTTACAGGCACATTCCATCTCAAGTCGCCTTTCTTGATTCCTATGTAAACGAGAATCAAATAACATTATATTCTTTCGAGATTGGACTATTTAATTTCAGTTATTTAGAAGAAACACAAAAACACAAGCAAACAAAAAAACTGTATGTAAAAAGCAACGTTTCATTCTAAATGCCTGTAAGACCATATTATGGTCCTATAGTTAATTTAAAATAGGTTATCGGGCGTAACCTGCTTGAGGGTCGAAAATCAGCTGGAGTACGGAAACTTGGATGCAGCTATTATCAGATTTTAGTTTTTCAGCAACTGGCATATTGGTAAGGTTTGCAAAAACAATACTCTTAACCAAATAGTCAGTTGGCTGTAGTAGAAAGACCTGGCTGCCAGCATAAATCTGCTATCATTAGCATCACTAAGCTAATTGTGCTAGCAGTGAAAAGGGGCAGAAAGTAACAGGAAAAAGTACTTACCGAGGTGGATACAGCTAGAAGCTTAAGTTGTTTTGTTTTTTTTTGTTTGTTTTGTTTTTTTGTTTTGTGTTTCTTTCTGCAGTAGTCTTATTAAGTTAAAGTCAACCATTAGATGGTGGGTATCATTTAGCCAACAGTGATTATTAGCGCTGCGCATGCTAACAACCGTAATGGCTGCACATGATTTAGGTTATGAACAGCTGAGATTCACCGCTTCTGATAAGTTTTACTCGCGATTATTTCTTTATCTTATCTTGAGGAAGTGGTGAAAAGCATAGCTGGCATTTACTCTGCAATCAGATTTACTGTGGAGGGTTACAGGCCTTCAACGAGTAGCTGAATCCAGAAATGAGGACAACTTTTGCAGAGATAAAATTGATATAATGGAGTTCATTTTGCGTTGATATGACGTTTTAACTTCAACGATCAGTTCAAAGAAGCGCTTTCTTTTCTTTATTAGCTCATCAGCTTTATGGGTGAATGTATTTATACCATCGTTCATTACTATCTCTATCTGTTTATTTATCTATAAATAAACGGTAATTAGGTGAATAGGTGATTTGAGAGTGGTCGATCAAATAAAAACTCATTGCTTTGGAGTTCTCCAGGACCAAATAAGATTAATTATTTACTGCCGAGAAACTAAAGTAAAAGAGAAAAGGTGAAACTTAAAATAGCATTTATTAATTATTTGAATAGACTGATTAGGGGGACCATTACAATGTCATCATGCCTAATGTCACTTTATTCTGTTATCATCACAAGTCTTCTGTTATAATGTATGTTTTCATCTTTACCTGCTTCTGTATCACAGTGAATTATATTATATTATCTTATTATTGTGCTGGTTTAAAATGACATCTTTTTACTTGTAAAGTGTGTTTCTCTCCTTGTGTTAGTCTCACTTCTTTATATTAGATTTTCCTTTACTCTGCAAACCTGAAATGACAGAAAAGGTTAATCTAAGCTATTACTGCATTTCTTATTCTTACAAACAGGTTAATATAATTAAAATTCTAATTCTCTATTTGTCCAGAGGATATAAACATGAGTGGGTTTAGCAGACTGGATGCACACAGGACACCATCTTTCACCCGGACGCCTCACCCTGGATTTTCCAAACATGACCTGGAGCGAGATTCAGGCTTCTCAGGTTTGAAATAGTTCCAACCACTGTTTGATATCACTTAAATCTGAGATGATTAACTATAGTAACACCTCCTAATAATTGCATTATTTGCTAGCTAAAAAGTAGAGTATTTCAATAGCCGTCACAATCCGTTTAAAGGCTACATTGATGATACAACTGTGATCACTGGCAGAGGAAGTTGTTTAAAAAAGTATTTTTTTCCCCAGTTTCTTTTGTTAGATGTCTAAATGTTTCATAATAGAAGAAAAAAGAAGATAAGGATAAAAAACATTTTAAACAGCTGTTCTGCCCCAGACAGTTTCTATCCACAGCATCATCTAACAAAATAGCCATTCAGATAACCACAAAACTTCACTGTACTGTGAATTCGGCTAAGCTTACAGGTATGAGGGCAGTAAGAAAAAGCACAGTGTGTTCAGTGTTTATTTACGAGAAAAATTAAAGTCTGCTTTTCTAGCATCAGCAGACTGTTGCTAGCAAAACTTTTACATTTAGGTCATTAAGCTTGTTGAGGATCTGTTCTGTGTTTTTCCACAATGGTTCCACCAGCAACCATCTTACCTTCTTCCTTTGTACAGCCACACACACCTCTGTTAATTGTTGGTTGTTACATTAATGGCAGTAAAATTTTAACATAATGTCAGATGCACTTACACAGTTATCACGACATGTCTGCAAGAGTGGGTTGGGTGAGGTGATGCACAGTGGTCCCCCAACTATTGTATTGGTTTTATTTAACATTTAAGTTGCACATCGTGTTGTAATTTATGTTGCTTGAATAGTCTCATATTGACAGCAGCTTGTTTACCTTGATGACTTTAATGTAAATGCATATAATTATTATTTACATCATCATAAATGATTCTGATCAGAAATTAACTAGAAAAAAGTCAACTCTAATCAAAACTGGAGATCTAGGTCATATTCTCTTTGTGGGACGGTCCCTTATACGATGAAGGCTGACCTCCTTTTGTATTTGCCCCCTTTATCAAAGTGATGGTATCCTTTTTCAGGCCGTTTAAAGATGCGTATCTACATCTGCCAGTGTTTATAATACTAATGTTCTGGCTCTCTGCACACAGCATCTTTTTTCCATTAAAGCATGAAACCCATAATATGATCCTCTTATCATCAGATGCCAGCTCCGGGTACCTCAGTGCAGTCGAGGTCACAGATTCAGAAGATGCAGGAAGAAATGGGTCAATATTTGGTCAAGAACCAGCTGGTCCACAAGTGGCTGTGGTGGGAGGCTCATACCCTGGACTCCCTCCAATGATCATCATGAACAACTTTGTCGTAAAGCAGGTAAAAATAAAAATATATACTCTAAATACTACTGTTAATTTCATTATTTTGGCATGTTTAATCTGTTAAATAAGACTCTATAATGGTGTTTTGAATTTACTAGTAACCTAGTCATTTGTATTATTAGATATGGTTGACATATCATTTGTTCACGATTGAAATGTCTGCTGGATGCTAGATGCTTTTTTTTTTTTCTGATGGTCTTTGGGTTTTTAAAAGATACTCATATGTCTCACTTCATAGTTAAATCCTTTTAATATTGAAGATTGTCTCTTACAAGGTCATATTATACATTGTAATGTAAGACTAAGATGTGTTTTTTTTTCTCTTTAGCCATCCTCTGTAGTTCCAGCAGAAAAACAGTGGAATTTTCCTTCATCTGTAGAAGTGATGCCCCAATCACAGGTGGTTCTTCTTCAGCCCATGGTATCAAACGGCAACAGCAGCTGTCCGAAGGCTGGCTCTGAAAATGTGCGGCAATCAAAAAGCTTCATGCCCAAGTCCTATCCCAGAATTGCCCCACATCCTGTGGACGCACTTACTAAGAGGGGGGAATCCTCAAGGCTGAGGGCAAGTGCTGCATCGGGTTATGAGCCCCGACAGAGGAGACACCATCATGGCCACAGGCCCTACAGCTCTCCCAGTCCACTGCCGGCACTGCAGACACAAACCCAAACCATCTGTACCTTTGAAACCACAACCAACCAATCACAGGCCGCTGAAAGTCAGGAACAACTTGCTGAGACATCTCTCACACCACAAGCAGGAACCAGCGCTCTGCCATCCTACGCAGAGGGATTTAGTACGGTGACAGACAGCAACACGATGCCTGCAGACAAATACCAGGATGCCATTTCCATGCACAGTAACAAACTGAAGCGTTTCAGCAATACCTACAACGTTCTCAACAAGTCCGGCTTGCTCGGGATTACGATGCGCACAAAGCAGCTGATTAAGGACAATAAGCGTACGCAGGGCATGCTGCTGCAGCTTCAGGAGCACACTGCTATTCTGCTGGAGGCCCTGAGCAGCGGGGACCCACAGCTCTGGACTAAACTCCAGCTGTCTCTGCAGGATACAGAAAAGCAACACTGGGGGCCTAAAACTCAGAGAGTCTTAGCATGACATGTTCATGCACATGAACAACAGTTTTGATTCTGGTTGCAGGAGAATCAATCAGCAGGTCACAAGATGCTTTAGGGAAAGTGGTAAAATGCACGTCAAGTGATTATCTGAACAGAGATAAGGACAGAACTTATCGTTCAGCCTTTTATCTGAGGTTTAGGCTCATTTCATACAAGATTGTCAGAAAGCCAGAAACACTTTAAACTGCTAATTTGGCATAAAGTTGAAGCACAGCCACTGTTAGGCAGTGGGAGTCTAAAAGCATGTTTATATTTCAAACCCTTGCCTTTAATAAATTTTCTTGCCTCTGCTGTTGCAAAATAGCAAGTATGACTTGCAATAGGGCTATGGCTTCTGCAGGTCAAACTCCTAATTAACGCATGCCTTAAAGCACGTAGAAGATGACACGTTGGATTCCTTAAACAGGCCATTTATGTTACTGCTGTAGAGAAAACATGAGGATGAATTGTATAAGATTAAACAGAAGACCTTATGGATAACTGATCTCAGTCATACATCTTTTAGTGTCTTGTCCCTTTTTTCTGTATAAATTGTTATTGGATTAATGCAAGTTCAGCATAATGAGCAGATGTTTTTCTTTGTTAGGCAGTTTGTATTCTCAAGCAGCAGCTGGGAGTAGAGAAGACCTGCCTTGTAGGGACGCTGTGCAAGCTGTTAATTTTCAAAGAACATATCAAATATTTTGTTTCCTGATAAATATATGCACATTTGGACTTTTTTTGTGTCAGCATCATGCTTCAGAAATTGGGACAGAATCATATAAGCAACTGTTTTCGTATTAGCCACCCCCTTGTTTTTGTTTTTTTTTCTTTTAACGTGTGCTGGTAAAAGCCTGCTTTAGCCTCCATTATCACAAAAAAGAATGTCATTTATTTGCAGACCAGAGAATGAGTTTTTTTTTTTTTTATTCTTCAGCTTATCTGAAAGGAAATAGAAATTACAAACTATAATGAAGTCCCATATTCTTCGAGGTTTGTGCAGTGCATGTTTTTTTTCTACATTTAAGTAGACAACTTTTTCAGAACTTTCTTACTCTTGTCGTAACTTTTTTTTTTTTTTTTTTTTAAACCTGCTGTTGTCAAATTCATTCATTTATTCATTCATTATCTAAACCAAACTGAATCCGTTCAAGGGTCGTGGAGGGGCTGGAGCCTATCCCAGCAGCCTTTGGGCGAGTGGCAGGGTACACCATTCATAGATCGCCAGTCTTAACATTAGCTATCAAATTCAAAATGAGCAAATATTTCTCAGGAAAAAAAATCACGGTCCCACTTTTTGATATGTTATCTTTGTAATATATAAATTGTATTATTTAGTGTCAGTGTTATTTATTTGCAATAATGTACAATAGAAAGCGGTTCGAATAATGCAAGCAAAGTCATGACTAGTCCAAATTTGCCAGTTGAGGGAAAGTTTTTGCTTCTTTTTTTGAAAAGGTGTATTTGGGAAGTGTTTGCATAGAAATGTAGCAAGTGAAGTGTTGTAGCTTAATGATTGTCATGCCTTAGCGTCTGTTATCTGCATTGCTGCTTTGGTATGGTGTAACATAAAGGTTTTGGACATAGATAAAAGCTTGATGCTTGGTTTCATATTGCAGACACTTGCACTTTCTTGATGAAATGATGTGAATAGAAATCTTTATCTGGATACCTGTGCCTTTTATGTACTTTTTTGTTTTGCCTTTAAATCCATGCTTGGCCAGCTTGTCTTTTTACATGAATGTCATGTGGAGGAAAGTTGAATGTTACTGAATAGCTTTCAAAGAACTAATTCTTCATTTTGAAATGATAAACCATTGCTCCCATGAGATATTACTTGTGTTTTCAGTGTAAACTTCTGTTTCTATTTATTTTAGCAGCAAAACCACTAGTAAGATGGGTTTTAATCACAAGTCTTTGAAAAACAACGAATCAGTAAATTGTTTTCAAGCAAGACGATATTGCCTGTTGATGTGATTTCTGTATTCTGTATTCTGTCTCCATAAAAACTCATTATTTACTTTGTTGAAGGTCATTCTCTTTGTCACTTGTCCAGCTGAAATGTGTCTTTATTAAAGAAGAAAAATAAACACCAGGTGTGATTTAAATATTTTTATTGTTGTAGACATATTGACAAAATTATGTCCAAAAATTATCTAAGTTTTTTTTATACTAAATGCTTCAAATCTGGTTGTGGAAAATTGATAAGTCCATATTATGAAAATACTCTGTCCTATCATCAGCAGAGTAGAATATACCTCATCATTGTGGTCATTTATAAGCATGTTAGATATGACCTTATGGCACATTGTGAATAATACCCTGGATAAAGTAATTCACATTTCCTCCAGCCATTCTTAGAAATGATCGGTCACATTAGATTCAGTAGAAAACATCTGGCTCAACATGTTGTAGCAAAAGCCTGGCAGTTTATGCAGCAGACGTGCCTTATTCTCCTCATTCGATAGCCCTTAAGAACCAGGTGAAAACCACCCTTAGCATCCCGGATGCCACATCTAGCATCCAATAAGGACATGAAGGATAACAATGCACTTTGAATGATAATCTCAGAGAGTGGCATGGCACAGGTTGTCATATAGTACAAAGCTGTGAAGGCATGCAAAGCAGTGTTTTATATCATGCTGCAAGAATGGAATGCTTTTTAAATGCTTAGTTTGTTTTAAGTCACTTTAAATAAAAGTTAAGTTAAATGCTGTAAGTAAATATTCAGTTAAATTGCCTTAATATTGCCTTTTACAAAGCCACTAAATCAGAAATGTCTCGCTTTAGATCTCAAAGGGCTCTGACCAGCAGGTTTTAGGTATTTCCTACTTTAACACACAAATTAAACATCTATTGACAGGTTTGTGCAGATCTAAAAAAAAAAAAACTGTTTTGGGCGTTCATTTGCCTCAGGTGTGTTGGAGCAGTGAAACATCTAAAACCTGTAGGATAGTGACCCTCAAGGACTGATTGTAAACATTTCTGCACTAAAGGATGCACTTACGTTATGCACTAATTTGACATTGACTGTATGGCTCCTGTCTTTAACAGATTGTGTGCTGACAGCTAGCTAGTTCCTGGATAATTTTAGACATAAAGCATCTTGAATCACTTATTGGAAGTATCACTCAGTCTTGTTTATGGGCATCTGTGTCTTCAGCACATGTCTCAACTGTTTGAACAGGCAAGATCAGGCCAAGGATCCAGCGGGTACCAAACACATCCCTTAGGTTTGCTCTCCAGGGGCTGTGACTCTGCACAAACTCGCCTCTCTGCATCTGACACCAGGTCTGTCCTCGGGCCACCAGCAGCACCTGCTGGCAACAGAATCCTGCGCACACCAGACCGATGCCCAGCCACACATAGAGCATCAGGACCAGGAACAACTGCAAGCCTGAGATTGTTCCTAAGAGTGGAGGATGTTGAGAAGGATGAATTAGCATAACAGAAGGTGTGTTGATTCATCGTGTGCAACTGGAAAACTTACCCATGAAGAAGTAACCAGTAGAGAGAGTAAGGAGAGTCAGGAAGGTCAGTGGGTTCTCAAAGGACATGGAGTACTCCTCTGTTAGAAAGGCAACACCAAGAACCAAAGAGTACAAACATGTGCACGATGTGTAGATGCAGAACATAATGAAGTAGCGCATGTTTTTGTTGCCGATGCAGTTCCCTGTGAAAAAACAGTGATGATCCCTCTTGAGAATCACCTTCTTGCACAGTTTGCAGAAATGGCGGCCATTGAGGAGGTAGTGAGCATCGACTTTGTCTGAGCAGTGTGGCGAACACATTGGGACTGCAGTTTCATTGGCGCTTTCAGCTGGATATTTAATCGTCATTATGTAATTCCCCAGCGCGTTGAACATCATGAAGAGGAAAAAAACTGTATGAAAAGCTGTAGAGCCCCTCAGTGACACATCAGGATTTGGGAAGATTGTTGGGATGAAGAGGCAAAACTGTAAGATGAAGGTGACTGCTGTGGCCACAAAGAAGTATGCAGGCGCTATAGCGTTGAGCAGTCTCAGTTTTAACATCCTGGTGAACATGTCTATGTCAGGGAGAAAATATGCAGTCAGCAGCAGCACTGAAGTACTTAAGTACATTTAGTCAGACATATACAAAATGCTTTAATATATTATGTAAGAATGCATCAGAACAAATTACTTTAGGTTTTAAATATAGCTTACATATGATGGATTATAAGAAAAAAATATCAATAATAAGGTGTCTTTAATTGCAAACTTTACATTTTCCTCAGATAAAGTAAAGATTGGTTTGAGGAAATGGATATGGAGCATGCTGAATCTATCTTTAAAAAGAATACAAGTCTGCTGATGAGAAGAACTCATTTCTGAACAAATGAGGGTCTAGGGACCCTTACTGGCCACTGAGAATACCAAAAATATCTTTTCCTTCTCCTAGTGATCTCTTTACCTACAGCGCTTACAAATGAACAAAACACCGGATTCTCTTACAGATCAAAACATGAACTTCTAACTTATGTTGAGCTATTTTTGGTTCATACACAAACAATAGGAATGTAGCCTAATCGTTAAGGTCAATGCATACGTCAGAAAAATACATTCATAGCAGCTTTCCAGCAGAATAAGGCTGCATCGCAGCCGTGCATATCAGTCATTTTATTCCCATCAATCTGTCTCCATGACGACGCAGCTTCCTACCTGCAGATGTCAGGGAGCAGAGGAGCTGTTCTTTCAGCACCACGGAGGTTCGGGTCTTTAGCCTGGCAGTCTTTTTCTGAAATGCAGGACAGAAGGCGTATTTAAGCTTCGCTGACTATTTTCAATCAGGGTGGTCACCCGTTTATCTATGACGCCCCTTGTTGGTCTGGATGCGTCTGCTCTGGTTGTATTCATGATTTTGAATGCAGGTAGCTACTTTTAAAATGTGTTCAGCATTACAACTTTTAAGGACACCCAGATTACAACATATACCAGATAATATATAACAAAAATGGCAAACGTGATATACAGTCAGTTATAGAGGCTATGCCATTTTCAAATGGATCTATATTTTTCAGTAAATACACAGATAATTTTTGAATACTTGAGAATTGTGTATGTTTTGACCACTGAGAATACAAATATATTTTACTTATTCTAGTTAATCGTTTTCTTACCTACAGCGTTTCCAAATGAGCTAATCACAATATGTCAGAGGATCCTAAAATTTCGACTTTAATCCTACGTTTTGAGCTATTTTTGGTTCATAAAAACAATGGAATATAGCCTTCTACTTAAGACGAATAGATGAGCTGAATGAAAAAATTCATATGTTTTCCTGCAGAATAAAGCTGTTTCACGATCGTGGATGCCGTTAATTATTTTATTCCCATCAATCTGTCTCCATGACGACGCAGCTTCCTACCTGCATATGTCAGGGAGCAGAAGAGCAATTCTTTCAGCACCACGATGGTTCGGCTCTGAGCCCAGCAGCCTTTTCTCTGAAAAGCAGGACAGACGATGTTCAATCAGGGTGTCCACTTGTTTATCTAAGACGCCCCCTGTTGGTCTGGGTTACATCTGCTCCGATCATGTTCATGAATTTAAATGTAGCTACTTTAAAAAAAAAAAAAAAAAAAAAAAAAGAAATCTTAGCATGTACCCATAAATGACATCCAGAAGACAATATAAAACAAGAACAGGGAAAGTTATGCACAGTCATGATATGTTATTTTCGAATAAATGTATCTATTTAGTGAAACAGATGATTTTTGAATATTTAAGAAATGTTTATGCAGATAAATTAGATAAATATATAGCTACAGTGTGGCATTGATTGTTGAGTATGTCTTAACTGTTAAAGGAAAAGGTATTTATTCATCACTCTTCTTGTTTGAATGCAGGGGAAGAAAGATTTCTCCAGTAGGTGGCAATCTATCCTTAAATATTCAGCTTTTTGTCTTCTAAACCTCCACTTCAGTATACACAAGTGGATTGTGGACGCATCAACAACGTAGTAGGAAGGTTTTTCCTTAAAATAATGTCAACCTGTAACCCATTGAGATCCTGTGATGTAAAGGGCAGTATAAATCAAATGTATTATTATTTTAGTATTAAAAGAAAAATCATACAGGTAAAAACAACATGCACATACTGCAAAGCAGATTTCTGTTTAAAAACCATGGTGCAGGCAGGTCCAGAGAAACACCAAAACTTAACTTTTTCCTTAAGATCTAAGGGTAACATAAAAAATAAGTGATAGAGATTACTAGTTCCATAACATCTTACTTTTTGTGTTCTTGGGGGAGAAAAAAAATAATTTCAGTCACACTAAATATAACTAATATGTCTCTACACTATAATGCTTTTCATTATCCAAATGGAACATTGATTAACTTCAGATGAACTTATGGCTGAGGTTTGTTCCCTTTATAGAAATCACGCGTCGCAACAGTCATAACAATAAAGTTTTGGGGGTCTTTTTTGTGTGTGACGTCATTTACTCAGTCTTTTATTTCAATATCAAAGTTCCCTGCCAAGACTGCTGACCCACCTGTCCCACTTTGCCAACGATGCCCTTTTGACTGATTGAACAATCAATTATGAAGGAAAATATGACAAAACAGCTCCACCATCCTCTCCAACTATACCTTATTTAGAAATGAAAGGTTTGTTTTTTAAAAACATTAAGACGTCTGACATTTTTACATGTTTTGAGGGGATATAAATCTGCTTTTCTTAGCAGCTTCTGGTATTTGTCATTATCAGAAACATACGATAGCTACCATTGTCTCTACGATACATCTTAAAATAACATGAATGATGCCATCTACAAATCAACCACAGTGAAATAACAATGTAAAATAATGTTTTATTGTGTGCAAAAACTGTATTTTAATCTTCCCGCACTCGTTCGTATCATAGCTTTTTATCAAAATTAAGATGGGAGATTCTTACAGACAAAATTGAAATCGTGCCTTTGGTTGACACTCCCTAAACTGCATGTAGACAGGCTAATTGTCAGACGGTCCCTGGCTGGGTGGGAGTTTCTCTTGTTTCTTTGGTGTTGAAGGAAAGAAAAAAACAGCAGCATCTTCATCGCCACTTGACGCCAGCGATCAGGAATCAATTTGAGGTGAGCGATGTGGATATTAAACAGTCCATTTGGTTAAATTAATGTGCACTAGCGGGGTTTGTTGTGCTATTTATGGCGCAATCGTCTTTATCAACTTAAAACCGAAGCTGCGGGGAGATGGGTGCAGACTAATGTGTGTGCTGCAGAGAGCGGGGTTAACATTGACTCGCCAAAAAATTTGACTGGATTTTCTTAAATATGAAAATGCAATATGAAAATGTAGTTCAGCTCCAAAGTTTAAGGCATGGTATGCTGCTGTTGTGGCTGCTCAGGATGAGCATGCTTCTGGCAACGTGTCAGGCTGTTACACCCAAACCAGGTGCATCATTTCTCTCCACTCTAGCACCTATTGTCCTCGTAGAGTCAGCTGGCTAATAAACCTTGACTCAGCAGACTTCGTTGTAATGTAAGGATCTAATTTAAAATATTAGACAACGTGATGCTTCCTCTCATGCTGCGTTTAGTCCCCAGTCCTCCTGCTGCTGCCTGCTGGTTTTCAGTCTGGACTCTGTTGGTTTCACAGACACAAAAGCCTTTACTGGTCAGATGAACAAGTAGTTTAACCTGTTGACTTATTCCTCTGCATATTAAATAGTTTTTAACTAAACTGTTTGACTTCTAAAATGAGATTTGAGACCTTGTTTGTGGGTGAGGTGAGGTAGTAGCTTGCATTTAGCAAATTTACCCATCCTTTGCTATTTATGATTGAATATGTGTTTTTATCTATTTTTAGGCTTTGCAGTTCTTTAGAAAAGGCATATTGAAATAAACAACAATTCCTGCCATTTTTGTCTCACTATAATGGAAGAATGTGGCCTTTATATTGGACATTTGATATTTTGGCAGGCCAGTAAGAATATGTCAGACTATAGTTAGAAATTGTTTTCATGCTGAAAATGCCTTACACCATTAATAATGATCTTTTGCTCACCACATCTGATAACGCTGGTAATGGACAGTTAGAAAGGTAATTAATGTTGTTCACTAAAGAGGGCTTGTGTCCTGTTTCCAAGCTTCTATTTGTGTCTCTTCTATAAATAAAGATGTTTTTGTTGTTGTTGTTGTTCCAACGAGAGTATTTAAGCTGGAATCTAGCACAGAGTTGTTAGCTTGATCGAGTCAAATCCTGTAGGTTTTACAGGTTCTATTAATAAGTCCTATAATTTAATATTTTTGAAGATGCTCTGAGGAAGAAATATCTAAATTTAGTCCTCATGGTCCAATATCCTGCTGGTTTACTGTTGTATCCCTGCTCCAACACACCTGATTAAAATGGAGTAGATCCTACAGTTTCTTGTAAAATTCTTCACTTTGACCTATTGATTTCAGTGAAACAGAGAAACAACAAAAACCTGCAGAATATGATTGTCAAGAGCATGAGATTTACACACGTGCTCTAAATGAATAAAAAATCTAGTGCCTTTTATCTAAACCATGGAAACAAACAAAAATATGCAATAATTCCTACATGTGTCTTATTTAAGGCACACAGCTAAAAACGAAAAGAGTACAGTTTAGTAAGTACCTGGATAATGATAAACTCAGACTTGGATTGTAAGTGGAAATGTTTTGAATCCTTTCTTAAGGATTCTTGCTTTTTCAGTCTGTTTGTCTTCTTATACCACAATAATTTGATACTTAAAAGAGTTCTATGAAAGAAATGTTACATTTTGTGTTAGATGCTGCTGTTGTTTACCTGATTTCCTCTGCATGTTAGTTAATGTAATGACTTTCTTTCTTTTTCCAAATTTATCTCACTCTGCAAAAGGAAAAGAGCATAACTAGAAAAGCACTCGGAGAGCGCAGACCAAGTAACTAATTTCCACCCATATTGTGATTTCCACTCTGTTACAGTCCTACATTCTTTTGATATGTATTCACCGTTAGATTCCTATGCCTCTTTTCCATTAGTATCAGCTTGTCTCAACTTAACTCGCCTCAACTCATCTCAGCTTGGTGCTGTTTCTTTTCCATTACAATTTAGTACCAGGTCTGAAATGGGCGGGGTTTGTGCAAAATCATTGTGATGTCAAGCAAGCTCTATAGCAGGGGTAGGCAACCCTGGCCCTCGAGTGCCACAGTCCTGCGAATGTTAGGAGTTTCACTGCTGTTAATTAGCAGACTTGTGCAGCGTTTTATGTCAAGCTCTGCACAAGTCTGCTAATTCACCATTGATTTGAATCAGGTGTGTTGCACCAGGGAAATTCCTAACATTTGCAGGACTATGGTACTTGAGGGCCGGAGTTGCCTACCCCTGCTCTATAGCAACACAGGACCTAGAGGCAATCTGCTACTTGGTCTGCAGCTTGCCGGTCGCTGACCATAAATTGTATCCATTAGTTGGAACCACTTTCAGTCTCATCTGTTTGATCCACTCCGACCATTGTGGTCCATGACCTGCCGAAAGTCACTTTTGAGCTCTTTCAGCTTCTCTCGACACTGCTGAAAACTCCGTTGCTAGCCGTAGCCATTGAGTCGGAAAGCTCTCGATAGATTTTTTCATGTCATGTCGCTTCATCTAGTTCCCTCTGTATAATTTCCTCAGCAACCAAGCAAAGAAATGTCTCCACTTTAATGTTGGACCATGGAACAGACTTTTGTTGCGCCATTGCTTGTCAGGTAATGTAAACAACTTGCGAGTTGGTGTCGCTCTTTCA
>NC_136631.1:16080408-16124830 GCF_933228915.1 Telmatherina bonti | reverse complement strand
GAAAACACAAATCAGATCAGTTCAGTAATTAGTCAGGTTCAGGTTCATCCTGCATGCATGTTACACTCTAACACCATCGATGCCAGATGGGTCCTAATGACGAATGATCCGGTCTACACATCAGCAGTAGGACCGGCACACAGCCCTCTCCCCAGGGGGTCACTGAGCATGTGCAGCAAGACAGGAAGCAGGTGTTAGGGTAGTCGAACACATCCGACATGTTCAGCCATTGCTACAGGTATGATATGGCTCACTCATCCTTGTGGTGAACAGAAGGGCAGGGTCTGCATTGAGCGCTGAACAAACACACCTCAGTGATCTGTGTTTGGGAGTGCTGTGATAGAGATTGAGCTATGAAATGTGTAAAGCTTCCTCCCTTCTCCTCTGCTGAGCAGGTGGTGAGCAGATTGTGTCAAAACCTCCTCCCATTCTTTCCCTCAGGCTGCCTGTGATGAGGGTTGCCCATTCATACAACCCTCCAAACAAAGCCATCACAGCGGAGACCTAAAAATTCTTAAGAGTGGAGAATAAGATGTAAGCACACGTCAGCACCGGTAAAATATCTCAAAAGTACAGTCAAGGGGTTAATGTTATCATATTTACATTGTTAAAGCCAGATTTTGATTTCTGTCAGAGTCTTTACACCCTATATTTTAAAGATATAATCATTTTAACTTGCGAACATTAACATTTAGTTGTCAGCAACAGAAAACAATCCCCACAGAATTTCTGCAAGCTGTCTTTTATTATAGCAAAAAATAGTTTAGTGTCAAACATTTGATCATTTTACATAGATCTCTGTCTTATTAGCAAATTCCAGTGACCCACCTCACCTATACTTCATGCTTTTGTGGCTCAGTAGGGAAAACAAAAGAGCTAATTTGCAAAATGTGGGGGAAATTCTTCCAGGAGACTAGAGATTGTAGTAGTTCAGAGTTTTAGAATGAACTGTTTGACATTTCTGGATGTGTGAAATATCCAGGTGGTCAGACACTTCATGGCCCATGTTTAATCCAACTGACTGAGATCACTGATGAGCTGGAGAGGTTGCTTTACACCCCTCCTGTGATTTTGCTGTCAGTACCAGCTCCGCTTTGACAAGATATTATTAAGCCTGTTATTAAGCCATTATTATGCCTCAGGTTCCTGAGGATGATTGGAAGTTTAGCTGTGACACGCAGGAGATGAAGGCGCCACAAATCCAATACTACTTCTCTTTTTTGTGTTGATTGAGAGCTACAGCAGAGAGTATAAAATGACAAACGTTTGGTTTTGGAATTTCAAACACCAAAACCAGATTTTTTTTCTGAGAGAGTTGACACAGTTTGCATAAAAAGAGAATTAAGCTTTTCCAAATGGTTATGATATAAAAAGGGCTTATTGCACTTTTCAATCTGTTTCAAATCTGGGCTTCAAGTTGCTCATTTCACATTCATCTATTCTTTCTTGTTGAGACATTTTGGGGAATTTGCTCGTCTGATAAGGATCATTCTCCATTTGGAAGGTCCACTTCTGATTTAAACGTGCAGAGATACAGTCTCACATTACATGAAGCTGACCAATATGCAGATACACAATGCAAATCAGTGTCAGTGAAGCAATGGTAACCATAACATAACCATCACTGTGATTCCCAGTCAGAAAGTGATTTTACCCTGAGAAAATAAGCTGAGATGTCAACTCTGTCAACTCTATACAGCTATCTTAGATCATCTGTCAGCAGTACATTATGCACCAAAAGGTCAGGTTCCATGCTTGCATGTACACATACAGACTGGCTTTGTTTCTTTTCTTCCTTTTTTTTTTTTTTCAAATTTCATCTTGTTGATTGGTTTACAGCCACACCATCGTGATTGTGCTTGATCTAATTTGATTTCTGAAGCTGAGCCTGGTTAATATTGACTGGGAGACTGCCTTGGAATACCAGATGTTGTAGGGGCTGCAGGGTGGTGTGGTCATTAGCTCTGTTGGCTCACAGGTTCCTGATGTGCTTCAGCTTCCTCCCACATTACAATAACATGCATGTTAGGTTAATTGTTTGCCTTAATTCTCTCTAGAAGTGCATATAAGGTTGTTTGTCTTTGTGATGGACTGACAATTTGTCCATCACAAGCCTCTTCCCTGATAGGCTCTGGATTGCATGTATAAGTGGGGATAGACCAGTTCTGTCCTACAAGGTCTGCAATCCATCAGATTTTCCAAATATTCCTGCTTCAACACACCTGAATTTGGGTCACCTTTTTTGAGCAATGATACATGAAGACCCTGCTGGAATGTGGGACTAAGTTGAATAACCCTGGTATGGATGAAGAATGCACAGAAAGGTCTTTGTTTTTGTGCTTAATTTGGTAAAAAAAAAATTTAAAAAAAAAAAAGGGGAAGATGGATCTTATCCAGGGTACACCCTGGACAGATATCCAGTCTATCACAAGGACATCAACCATTCACACTCACATAAACTCCTAGGAAAAATTAGAGCTCTTTAGATCTTTGTATGATGGCATCACACACTTCCAACAGCAGCAGTGAAGCAAACCCTACTTTTCACAAAATTAGTTAAAATAAACTAGTTTACATTTCAACTATCTGGCAAATTGGTCAGATTTCATCATCTTGGAGGCTCTTAGGTATAAAGTAGAAAACAGAAATTTTACAAAATAGTAATTTTACACTATGTGAGTAAGCTTACCTGCTATAATTGCAGACAAGCTTTTAAATGTTACAAATATCCATGAGATTTTCTTTACTTATTTATTTTTGGTTTTTGCAAAGTTCAATATTTATTTGAGGTCAGGAATCTACTCCTCAATGTGTTGCTTTAACAGCATGCTTTGGAGTGAGTGTTGATGGTCCCTTGAGATGAAGCAAAAATTTAAGAGAAACATAAACCTTTTCTGTTCCCATGCAGAGAGAACAGTTTGTCAAAGACAAACAGAAGACTGTCGGGAGACAACTAAATATTTAACAAGGTTGTAGCGAATGCAGCAGCTCTGAAGCCATGACGCTTTTATTTATGGTGATTGCAAACATCTTCGGGCTTTGTCTTTCATGTCACAGAGACTCGCAGTTGATTAGGTGCAGAGGTTTGTAAGTCAGCTCAAGTTCACGTTTTATTTATGGCTTATTTCCCTGGTAAAATAAGGCCATCACTCCTCATTCCCTCTGGCTGGTTATGTGTCTTGATCCAAGGGAATGTTTAATGAAGAAAAAGAAGGTGTTACCGGGACTTCAACTAAAATGCTTTATGATGCCTGTCAGGTTGGGATGCAGCTGACTGCTTTAAAGGAGTTTAAATATAAAGTTACTGTATATCTTGTCAATGGTTAGCAGCTTCAGCAGTAAATTCAGCATGGCAAATCCTTTGTGAACGGATCGGGTTAAATTATTTCATGAAGAATAACATCTTACATGATCACAAGGCTATATAGTAGATGTCAACATGAAATAAATTCACTCTTTTTTAATTACAGAACTCATTTTCTATCTCCTTTTGTATTTATACTAATGTATCTGGCTTAGTGATAACATTATGCCACTCAACAGCCAAGAGCTGAAGTTTTCCCATTGACTGTTTCTCTCTTCATGTGATACAAGGAGTCGCACTCTTTTTTTTTTTTTTTACAATGGCAGAGAACTGCAGTGTTCAAAATGCAGCTACCCTGCACAGTTTATGCTGATGCATGATGCAAGTTTTTTGTTGACAAAAGAGGAAGCACAAACATTGTGGAGCTCTTCATGAAAAGAACATCACACTTCATCAGGGAAACATAGTACCACTTAATCTGTGTAGACTGTTGTCAAACATGTGTTAACTGTGTTTGCAGCCAACAGCCTACACTCAGATTTTAATCATACAAATGAGTAAATTTATAGATTCTAGTTTAAATATTCAGAGTTCAATATAAATCTATGCTTAGAAGTTTAGCTTTAAAAACTGGAAGGATTTAATGGTGTATCTGCAGGTCTGCTGAAACTCTCAGGTGCTTTAAATCTCGATTAAAAATTATTTTTATGTGTTGCAATTTATAAAAGTAAGTTATTTCCTGACACTGTAACTTTTATTTAATGCATTTTATCTATTTTGGTTTTTTTTCTATTTTTATTTAATTTCTTCTATCATCAGCCACGAGAAATTATTCAATTTCACTTATTTGGTCTAAAAAGCAGCTCTGTGTTCATTCACACAGGTCCAGGTTTCTCACTGAGGAGAGTGAAAGAACTTTTTTTTTAATTTTGTTTATCTGACTTCTATTAAAGACACTTTGACAAAATGGACTTTATATTGTTATTATAAGCTTTTACAAAGATGGTTTTTGGTGTGCCTTGTGATTTTTTTCAGTAAAAAAGAGTGTACCTTGGCTCAAAAGAAGTTGAAAAACACTGTGCATCGAGATGAACATCAGATATAGGCTGAATGACCAGGTTATTCCTTTTTTTTCTTCCCCAGGATGGCACAGCCATATTCTAAGATGACAATGTCCGGATTCATTGGGCTCAATCTGTAAATGAGTATGTAAATGAATCTTTAGGATGTGCTGGAGAAGGCGTCACACAGTGGTCAGACTTTCATTATCAATATAGGGTCTTGGTGAAATGAATGCCATAGTGGAGGTAAATAAATCTTGTGACATTGCAGAAACTTATCAAAGCAATGCCACAGTGAATGTGCAACATAATCAAAGCTGACAACCATCTTAGTGTGTTCTATCAGTGATGTCTGTAAAGTGCCCAGAGAGGACTTTGTTGTGAATTTCTGCAATAGAAATAAATCTGAATAGAAGTGAATTGAAAAACTAACTACATCGTGTCATCTCTGCGTTTTGTCTAAACATTCACAAAGGATTACGGTGTCAGGTTTAACAGGAGACGGAGATCATTAGGAGGATTGTGGGATTGGCTGCTGGAGCCAACACACATCACTGTTAAGAAGAACCAAGCTTGAATTGTTGCATTAGTATTATTTAATTAATTTTTACTATTTATTAATCTTTTACTTGACTGTGCAATGCTTTTGAAAGACAATCCATAGTATTTTATCTGCATTTTGTCAGTAAATTAGTTGTCATGTGCTCTGGTGCTTTTCTACTTAAATGTTGAAATTAAAAAGGAAATTAAGCAGTATTTGTTGTAATCTTAATGTCTTTATTATTTTCTTTAGAAAACAGTAAAAAAAAAAAAAAAAAAAAAAAAAAGACTGTTAAGAGACCCATTATTGTGACATTTTTTAATTCAGTGTTGGTAAGAGTAGATCAAGTTAAGTCACTGAATTAAATTAAAAGAGTGGATCATTTTTAGATTGCACACATATGCAGAAAATGAAGCTGTAGATTCAGGATCTTCAGGTATCAACATTGACTGTCTGATAAAATGCCTTAGAGTTTTATAGAATGTACAGAGTGCAATGATCACAATATACATGCATGTTACTCTATTTATAGCATGTGCTTGTGGGTGGTAGTATCAGCTTGTTTGGTGTTGGTTGATCTGAAATATAAATCAAATCTGAAATAGTTTAAATTTTATTGAAAACAAACAGAATGTAAATGCTTGAAAATGAATTTGGAAAAGTTTGACATTGATATTCACTCGATCTCAGCTGGGCTCAAACTCCCCTCAGATAAAGTGAGATCTTCATATATAATTGATGGTTTAACAGCTGTTGGTGGAAAGAGCTGTTCTGAATGTGGCTAATCCATCTCATTTAGTGAAGAATTGCCTTAAGGCTCACTTTTGTGACTTTCATATAACAGAAAAACCATTGCGTGGTTTCTCGTCAGATACAGATCACTTACTCCTGTGCCTGGTGAAATGAATCCCAGTAAATTACCCACATCAGCTCAACTTCCGATGTAGCCAATTATGTGTGAAAACTAAACTAATATCTATCAGGCTCTTTTGTAGATTGTCTTGTTGCTTTGTCATTGTGAGCTTGTTTCGCTGCTGTCACAAACAGTTTGCCTCTCTTTTTATTTTTTGTCTTCCCTTCAAGTCTAAGTGTGTATTAGGGACAGCGCCAAGACAGTGTTGCTTTGAGACAATCCATGCCGCGGCGACAGCAGAAACATAATGAAAAAACTGGAGAAAGATTATTGATATCTGCTTTCCATCAGGGTTTATTGAAAGTTATCGATCTTCTGACAAACACTGTAATTGTTTTGTCTGTCTAACCCCCGAGATCAGCTCCTCCCTCATACACACACAGACACAAACACACAAAACCGTGACTATAAAATTGAATTATTTGCATTATAATGACTTGATTATAAATATACTGAGTAAACAGTTGTAGGTTCTCACAGCATGAGTAATACCTGCCCACATATAGATACCTCAGCTGTCTTTTTTTTTCTGGTGCAATGAGCTGATTAGCTGACACAAGCTTGCATTTACCAGCTTGCTCTTTTTCCTGCTTCTCTGTCTCAGACTCAGGTGTATTTCATCACCAGTTCCCAGCTTCTGTACTGACTTCAGCATCTGTGACCCTAATGGTCTAAACTGTGCACAGTGGAGCTATTTCACTCCTTCAGCAAGCAGGAGGCACATCACTGCTTCACAAGTCAAACATGAGTTGCTAATCTGCTGTGTTGGCTTTGAAGCCTCATACAGAGGAGCTGAGAAATGAGCAGAGGGAAAGGATTAGAGAGACACCACATTGGCAAAGTTGAAAAAGCTGGAGGAGAAATGGATACTTTGAGATCAGCATGAGTTTGTTTGTGTGTATACATGAGGGGTGAGACATTAAACTGCTGAGTCAAGCTGTGACGTCGCTCCAAATGTTAAATGAAAGCACGCCGCTGTTGGCCTGCATCCCTCAGCATCGTTCCTGGTCCTCGAGGTGAAGAAGAGGAGTTTCTCTGTCAATATCAGCTGATAGGAGAGGATCAAGTAAGTGACTCGTCTGGTGCAGGAAAATGAAAACATGTCTTTTCCTATGAAGGACTCGAGCTTTTGGACGTCCGACTGTAAGTTCAGGGTGCAGGCAGACAGTTGTGTTTTCTGTAAACGGAAGAGGTCAGACACGGCAGAAAAGCATTGCAATTAAATTTGGATAATTAAGTTAATTTGTTGCTCTATTAATTACGCAACTTGAAAAAGAATTTGTTGTATTTGTTCCCAAAAGGAAATTGTAGATACAAAGCTGAATTATCATTCACATAAGATTTCTTCAGTGACATTAATGTTTGATTCAGCTTTTTTGTGTTGCCAATGACTCAAAAAAAAAAAAAAAAAAAGCTTTCTCTCTGTTCTGCAGTATTGTGTTGCTATTCATCCATTTTTGGGCAAAATTGAATCATGTGGTACATATCGACAGTTTGAATTCATTATTGAAAGATAGGAAAAGTAGTCTATGGCTTTGAGGAAAGAGCTCTCTGGACTGAAGGAGTGTGTGTGTGTGTGTGTGTGTGTGTGTGTGTGTGTGTGTGTGTGTGTGTGAGTGTATTATGGATTTGCTTTGTGATCAGTCCTGGGAGAGTTTCCTCCCCGTCATCTCTACAGGAAGGATCAGAGGCTGTGTTCCTGACATTATCTAAATATTGACTGCAAGCTATACAGTTTCACTCTAGATCTAAGAGGGAGGCCACAGCCGTGCCAAAGTAGCTGGTAAAAGATTACTGAGTAGTATTCTTGTACTTCTGCTCCTCGCCAGACCTCTGTGAGTATGATGTAAACCCGAACAGCAGTACTGCGATTGATCAGCCCACCTCCCACACGAGACATCCTGCCGAGGCTTCTGTTGCACAACAAGCACCGTTTGGTCAATTCTACACAAAACTGTGATGGAGCCTCTCAGGAAGTGACATCACTGGTGCAGTGATAAATCACACGGAGGTTTGGCTCGCTAATGTGTGCCAGTTTGGAGGCTTTCAGCTTACTCCACTTAGGCACAGTTACAGCACTTGAGAGATTTGTACTGCAAGGATTGAGATACTTTTTTTTTTTTTTTTTTTTTTTGCTGCATTTTACTGCACACAGCATATTTACTCCAACACCTGTTGTTCAGTTACAGTAACTGCATCTCTGATATTGTTGGATCTATTTTATTCTCATGAAGTCTGATCTGATTAAGCAGAAGTCTGTGTGTCATGTGAATTTGCAGTATTGATGCATAGCTTTGTCAGTACTGGTGCTGCTCAATTTCCTCTGTTTACTCACTGAGGAATGTACACAAGCAGAGCAGCTGGTACCATGGACTGTATTGATTGAAAGTGAGATTAGTGTATGTTGCTGGAAAACAGATGGTTCAGGCCTCAATTCTATGGTTATGGTAGAGTGAGTTATCATGTCCTATGCCAGATACACATGAAAGTGGTGATAACTTCTAGTCCTCAGCAATCTGTTCACACTGTTGTTAAGAACGTTGCTGTGTTGTGTGGCCTCAGATGGAGGCGTTATGTTTTCAGGTTGAACAATCTCATGAATGCAACGTCTCAGGAAATACTATGAGATTGTCTGCAAATTTGGCAGAAATGTTCGTTTGGTTTCAGAAAATTCAACTATGGTCATTTTGACCTCATGTCCATCTGTATATGTGGTATTTAGGGAAAACCAGGAATAAATCACTTCAAATCTATGAAAAGCAAAAACCAGAAAGCTGCACACAAGCATATTATATTTAGTTAAGGGATGAAGAAATGTGTTTATCTGAACTAATTTTTCTGTTCAGAATTCTTAAAAGACTAATCTAAGATTAGGGTTGAAGAAAAGACTATAAACTCCAATTCGACTCCTAACATTATGATGTAAATATAATGCCTCACATGACATGTCTTGTTGGTGTGTATCTGTTAACTAATTTACAAGTCTACCTTAATCATAAAAAAAAACCATCCTTTCTGGATCCCAGAATTTAAAAAATGAGTAGGAATAATCATTGTAGGAAGAGAAAATTAAAACTGATTTAAAAAGAGGGGGGTAAAAACATGGCTCTGCATGTTGGAGGAGCTACAATCAGCTCAGAAAATCAGATTTGTGTTGGGTGTACCAAAGGATGAGGTCAATTTAAGATTGTAAAACATGTCTTATGTGTTTGACACAACTTAATGTCATGATTAATGTCATGATAAGTCATGACCACATCACAGAGGTTAGAGTGCTGTGTACCTACACTGAAAATCAAAAATACAGAATTACCTTGTGAGTGGATGTTTTCAGTGGACTGATAAGTGCAGAGATGCAATAACAGAGATGAGTATCACCGCCAACAACTGCCTCATATTTTATCTGGTATTTTTATAAACCTGATCGCTGGGATTTAAAGACACATGCTTTACAATTGCATTGAGTCTCTCAAGACCCCCACCTTCATGTTCATGCTGTACCAAAGTCTTGGCTGAACCCTTAACAGAAGAATCCTGCCACAATGACAGAAAGTTGTACAATTTAATCATGTTTAAAACAATTTAAAAATTCTCCCGGTAAAGCTGGAGAGCGATTAAAAACATTTATTTCTGCAGTGTCTCTGGGATGGGTTTAAAATTACTTTCCCTGCTTAGTTTTTATTCAGGGATAATAAATCTGAGATGTATTTAAGAATATTTACAGCAACTTCACTATGTAAAACTTTATTTATTCCCCTCATCAGGAAATTTCAAACAATGAACTTTTTTCTATCCTTGGTGTTTTTTGGTACAGTATTTGATTATTTATGGAAAATTAGTCTACGATGTGGTTTAAAAACGTGACAAGACTCCACTACTGGGTGTAGCAGTCCCATTTTCACACTGTAATGCTATAATGAGTAGGATACCTGTTACACAAAGGGAATTGTTTTGTGAAAACGTGAGTCAGCAGTGCTGATTTTAATGTTTCTATTTGCATATCTCTATATGTGAGTTAGACTTCATGTATGAAACTTACACTGTTGAGTCAAAATAAAGCAGTTATTATATGGAGATTATTGGGCAGCAAAGATTTTGGGGGTTGCCATGATTTGCATTTTCTTGTTTTTTGAGTCTATATAAGTTCCATGTATGAAACACATACTAATATGTCAAAACACACTAATTATTGATGACACCCAAATGTGTCACATGAGTAACAACATACTCATGTTGTATGTATGTATTTTATTTCTATGTGTTTGTGTTGGTTTCCAGCTAGACTTTCACACATTGATAAATGTAGTATCATGGGTAGTGTGTTGAATAAGGTTGTTAACATCTCTAGCTTGTACTGGATGTGTTATTCAATCAGTTTTCAATGTTTATCAAGCATTTCTTTTCATTTACTGGATAAAGGAACCAACACCAATCAACTGCTGCTAATGGATAGTGATGGTTCATTAGACTGTACTTTCCAAATGCTAATGGAACTTAGAGTGAGTGGTACTTGCCTGATTTAAATATCAGGTTCAGGGAACGATTTCCTTCTTTTACTGCTTATATCAGATCATCTTTCCATTAAAGTGCACAAATATGGGTTATTTAAAAAAATTATGGATCGTTTAAGCTATTGTGAAAAAGGAGGAAGGGCTGTTTCAAATAAAGCCTTGTGACTTTTCAGAAAAGATTTTACACAAAATTATTTCATAAAATGATGCTAACTGAGGAGCAGCTAAATGCACCTTAATATTTAAATGTGTGGTCTTTGTTTGTTTGTTTATTTTTTGATACTTCTTTTTGTATATCTTTGATTCAGATGAGCTCTTAACATTGAGTCAGTTAACCAACGATCACTATTAGTTCACAAAGCGCAACTTAAACTTTTATGTCTCTAAATAAATTCATTCATTAAATAAACCGAGACATCATGTGACAACCTTTGCTGAAGTGCAAATGTCTGACTTTTTCTTCAGCTATGGTCCAGTGCTGATGGCGCATTCAGAGCTGTTTGAAAGGAGGGCGCCCTCTGACGAGGCACATGCTCTGGAGCTGGATGTCCTGGGTTTCCTGGAGCCGTTCAGGGAGGAAAACAGCACAGCAGAGCGATGCTTCCGCTCACATTCCCGCAGCAGCGTCCTGCAGGGTCTGCCATTTGGTGGGGTCCCTACAGTCCTCATCATCAATGTGGTGCTTTGGATGGTACCCACAAACCCACACACACACACACACACACACATACACAGTTTATACAGTTGATTCATTGGAAGTGATGATTTTTATGTTTGAATTTTCAACATGTAAATGGTTATTTCATCACTTGAATGTTGTCTGGTCCCCTTTACCATTCATACTACTAATCTCCTTCATGCATTTCAGTTACTGCTAACTATCTAGCTCTGGTCAGCTCAGTTTGTCTTGTTTGTCTTGTTGGCCGGTCAGATCCCTGCTGAGAAAGTCATACAGACTGAAAACACAGCAGCCTTAGATTGTTAACCGCTGGTAAAATTCATAACTTTGGTGAGCGTGGCCAGCAATGCACCAGTCATCAACCTTCTGATCCTGGTTTTAGTGACCCTCCAGCTGATCACAGACGTCCCAGAGAGCACTGGCTACCATTACCAGCTGCAGTCCAAGATAGCAAGGTTGGAGTTTCACTGCTGTTACAGCTGAATCACATCAAAGAACATGACAATAAAAACCTAGCGAGCCTGCAGGCTGGATAACACAAGGCAAGGTGGTGTTTGCAGCGACTGAGTCTTCAAAATTAAACACCTAATTTAGTAGCTGAAAGTAAAAACAAGATGGCTTTTTACAGATGTGTGATGTCACAGCAGGACCTGGAAAAACCAGTCCATGCTTTCATCTTTAGTCAGCTTGATTATTTTGACAGTGTTTTCACAGGTTTCCTAAAAATCACTTAGAAACCTGCAGCTTATTCAGGACTCTGCTGCTCGAGTCCACATTAAAACCAAGAAAGTGGACCACATCAGTCCTGTTCTGAGGTCATTACACTGCCTGCCTGTCCACCAGAGGATAGACTTTAAAGTTCTGGTACTGCCCTTAATGGTTCAGGGCATAGTACATCAGAGACCTCCTGTCCCATTATCAGGTTATCTCGACCCGGTCTTATCAGTTCCCAGAGTCAGAACGAGACATAGAGAAGCTGCATTCAGCTTCTATGCTGCACATGTCTGGAACAAACTCCCAGAAAGCCACAGATCGGCTGAAACACTCAGTTTATTTAAATCCAGGATAAAGATGCAGCTGAGAACAGCTTTGATTTGGTTACTCTAAGTCCAAATCTGCATGTTTCCTTAAAGCTGGAATTGATCATGATTTTATTAGTTTTTATCTTTTGTTATTTCCTTTTCATTGCTTTCTTGTTTTAATTTTAAATTCTTCTTCTTCTTTTCTAATGTTTTACTGTCCCAATAAAGCATTTTGAATCACCTTGTTATTGAATTGTGCTAGACAAATAAACTTGCCTTGCCCTACAGGAAAATATGTTATTAGCTCTGTTTATATCATAAACAATTCACTGAAATTTAGAAGGGTGTTTCTTCCCTTTAATAAGCCATTTGTTATCCATCTTCACTTCATCACCTTTCTACAGCAGCTTAAGGGGATGTAACTAACAAGGGGTCTGAAAATAAACCCAATGCTGCCAAAGTCCTGTTTGGACATAATGAAGAGCCTTAATGCAAACAGACAACCAGAAGTAATGCATGATCAGGGGTTTATTTCAGTAAAACTTGTTGTCAAATAGATGTCACCGCTCAAATATTTAACTTCTTTCTTCATGAAAAGGAAATATAAACAGCAGCTTAGTGAGTGTTGGAGTGCAGTGAATTAAGATATTTTCTGTGTTGAAATAGGTCAGTAAAGAAAAGAATTGAAGAAATAAAAAAGCAGTCTGTATAGCCATCAGTATTTTCTGCATATTTGTTATGAAAAGGGAGTTCATTGTGGTGTTTTAGTCTTTAGTGTGTTTTTTCTACCCTATTAAACTACAAAACTAAATTCCAAGTTTTTACTTTTTTAGTTTCTTTTGTAAAAGTCTTAAAATAAATCTGTTTACTATTTTAAATTGAAACACCATTAAACAACACACTGAAGTTTTTGTCTCCTGCTTATCTGAGCAAGTGGATCTCATTGTTATGTACACACACACACACACACACACGCACACAAAGAAATGCAGATGCATTATGTGCATGTCATAGAAGCAGAAGTTAGATCTGCTTTCACTTGTATTGTTTGTGCACTTTTTGCTGTCATAAGTAAACAGTTTCTCCTAATGCTCTCCAGACAATGACAGGCTTCTACTTCCAGCTCCACTGTCAGCTCTTGTCAGGCTTCATCTCTACACTGGTATCACTCTCCATCAGCCGCCTCCATGTTTTAATTGACTCATTTCATGACTGCCGGGTTGTCAAGCCAACACAGAGGGTTTGAGCAACATCCCTTAATGACAGACATGAGTCAAAGCGTGCCTCCCCCCAGGTGACAGGAGCACGCCTCCACATCAATTCCATCATCATACGGAATAAATCATGTGTGGCACTTTAGCAACGCAAAAGTCACACTTTAAGACAATATTTATACATATATATATATATATATATATATATATATATATATATATATATATATATATATAAATAATTTGACAGGAAGGTGATGGGAAACAAGGAGAAACCAAATGTTAACTCGTTAGTCATAAATATGCCACCTTAAAATTGTGTTTGTATAGTTTAAAGGGTGAATCATTCAACATTTATAGCAACTTTCCTCCATTAACAGGGCTGTCATCCACTCCCACAAAACTGACTGAAATGAGCCAATGATTTAATGCTGCCATTAAAATCAAATGCTCATCAGCACTTTTACTCAATTTGCATTCATCAACATTCATTAATTACTTTCCACTCAAGCTCATGGATATTTTAGAGGGTTTGTTCAGCTTGAATCCACAGTTTTTTTTTATAGCTCATTGTAATGTTCAGCTGCCCTTCATTGTGGCAAAATGAATGTTGCTCAGGTTCATTTTTGCAGTTGACCACACTGATCTGACATGACTGCACAGCATGTGTTCATGTGTGCATGCTGACCTGTCTCAGGTAGTTTCCAAGACAACCACATTAGATCTACTAAACATAAAGGGAGGATATTCCTGCTGCATTTTTTATGTATTCTTCAGACTCTCTCTCTTTATGAAGAAGCAGTTTGGAAATCAAGACAAAGATACTTTTTGGCTGCTTAAGTCTTATTGTCAGAAGCTCTGAAATTATTTTCTTGTTCTGTGTTATAGTTTCTATTGCTCATCTTTTCTTGCCTGAGAAAGGCTGCATGGGACTACGGTCGCCTGGCGCTACTGATGGAGAACGACAGGTAAATGTGTCGCTCACTGTCCTGTTTGGAGAGGTGTGAGATACTTTCCTGTCACTGCTTAAAATGGATTGGTCGTTTTCAGAGTGAATCCTCTGATGCTGCAGCGCCCTCTGCTGTGTTAAGATGGAGTTGCTGCATGTTTGTATCTACCATTATTGAAATGAAACGAAGGCAATGTTTCTGATTTTTTTTAAAAAATGTTTTAATTTTTTTTAACACAATATGACTTATGTTCTTTTTTTATTCACATAGGGAGTTAAATTCTTTACATTTCAGAACGTGAAGCCGACAGTTGTTTGGCTCTTAATAAGTTATAAATAACTTAATGGGCAGAGACCAATTGGTGGTATTGTGGGATTTTTTTAATATTGTTGATAATCTCTGACAAATATCAAAACTATGGCCAAGTTCCTGTTGATGGCTGTGTAATAAATACCTTTAAGAATATGAAATGAGTCCACCCAACAGTCTGCATTACTCCTCAGCGGTTCGCTTCTGCTCGACCGGCTTCTTCTCTCCTGTGGAGTCTGGGCTTCATTAGTTCCACCTGACCGATGGCGGCTGCACGGCTCTTGAGGGCGAGCAACATCTGTGCATTTTGCCAAAACCTCTCTCATACTTATTGAATTATGTTGCTTAATTTGCCATGGTGCTGAACTGTCAGTAGAAAAACCCACAGAGAAATATACACAAACTCAATCATTGTTGAGTTTTATCAGCTTTATCAAAGTGTTTGTATTTACTGACTTCTCATGGATTGATTTCACAAAGCTACAGTTACACTGCATTTTTGATAAGACAAAATTGGAGCAATCCATGCTGTGCTTCTTCTGTGTTTGTATTATCTCCTCACATCAGTCTCACATCCTTGTTTTACGGAGAACCAAGTGAAAAAGAGAAGTCTCCTTCAGAATCCAGCCCCTCAGACACTGAGACCAAGGACATGGTGAGTGCTATATTTCTGTTTTTATTTTTTTCCCTTCACCACTTAAACACCAACGAGCCCGAAAGATCAGTTGCAGTCATATCATAGTAATTCCCTGTTGCAACCACAAGGAAAGTTTTCTTAATTATTAAAAAGAGAACTTGCTGTGTTGGTGAATTAAATCAGCTTTTCACTGGAACATTTCTTGTATTGTGCCGTTTTTGTCATTATTAATAGAATACTTAGTAGAACTGAAACATTATTGATTAATTTAGTCTCATCTGAGTCTGCTTGCTGTGAAAACTAAACATGACTGCTGTGTAAAAGGCCTTTCATTGTATGCCTCTTACACACAGCTTCAACTATCCAAGACATGTAATGTGTTTATTCTTCCTGCACTACCTTAAATATGTATTTTGTTCATAAACTGCTGTTGTAATACAGTGAATGGCTTACATTTTGTCATATAGACATATATATATATGTTGCTAGCCTCAAACTCAAACTTAGCCATTAAAAAAAACAGTGAAATT
Source organism: Telmatherina bonti (assembly GCF_933228915.1). Classification (NCBI taxonomy): domain Eukaryota; kingdom Metazoa; phylum Chordata; class Actinopteri; order Atheriniformes; family Telmatherinidae; genus Telmatherina; species Telmatherina bonti. The sequence continues at coordinate 16,109,159 of NC_136631.1, read as the reverse complement.
TCCAGTTTGAACAATTGATTATTTGGTCTTACAATATCCAATCACTGGATCCTGTTTGTTTACTTTTTGATAAGAAAAACATCAGTCTAGGTGAAGCAAAATGTTGCAGTCTAAACAAATTGGTACAAACATGGACATCCCAACGGAGCCTCCTGCACAACCTCTGATGACAAATTTGTGTTCCTCATATCCTGAGAGACCGTTGTGAATATGGAAAAATCACTGGTAACTGTACCCTCGAGGACATGGCAGTAAAACACATCAATGCAATGAATGTCACTGCTTTTCCAGACACTGCCCTGCAGTGTCACGAGGAATACCTTCAGTCTATGAAACTATAATTAGAGTAAAGAGGCGTAATGTTTGAGGGGCAGACTGGTGGATTCCAGCTATCTGCACTCTGCAAAATATTTTTAAGAAATACTATCATTACCTATTCCAAATATTCAAGACAGACTACCAGTCTCTTCTTCGTTTGTTTGAAGTAATTATAGCAATCCGTCACTGTTAATTTACTGGTTATATATTCCTGTCTAAAACGACTGCATGCTGGATTTTCATAAGAAAGACTGCTTGTCTAAGCTGGGACTACCTCAGCTGTTGTATGAGGAAAGTTTGGATCAGGTTTGGGTCATGACTCAGCTGGACTGTCTGTGATTCCCTGACACCTGTGTGACAGACTGAGGTCACTCCCTGCATGTTTATAACAGTGTAAGTCCAAGAGTCAGACAGGAGTCATCGCCTTGTGCCCACACATAACTGAGGCTGCAGTAAACTGATTACAGCCGCAGGCTAGACTTATTAAATCTCTATCTCTATATCACTCTGCAGACCTTATTACTATGCAAATTGAGGATACACACAAGTAGCCAGATGTGGTGTGTACACATTTGCGCACGTGTCTTATTTCTTTAATAGCCAATACATCAGCTGTTTTATGACTCTTCTCATTCCAGGGCTTCTGCTCATGGCTTTCATCTCTTTACCAAATGAAGTAAGTTCAAACTGAGCAGCTCCACAGTTTTATCCATCTCTCATCTAAGCTTCCATCTATTCTTTGTCTTTAAGGCTGATGTGACCATTTAATGTAAAGCCTCATGTTATACCTCATTTAGCAGCAAAAGCACACCAGTCTGGGCTTATGTGACCACTGGTGCCATGGTTTTCACTTGAATATTTGCACTTGTTCAAGTCTGACTGCACACAGTAGATTTGGACCTGTTTAAAAAATGTCACAGTATCCATGGTTTCCATACTATTATGGTGGAGTCTGGGTGCTTCTGTTTTTAGCTCCCGTGGCAGAGCCTCACCCAGGGATCCTTGGGAAAGTGTGAACCCACCCTGCAAGTTCACAATGTGTGGGCTGCCATGAGACCAGCATGCACATCTTTTCTTCTTTTCTTCTTTTTTTTTTTCATATTTTCATTTCATTATTTTATGAAAGTGGGTTTCCTGAACTGCCTGCCTAGTAACCACAGCTTTTCACAGCAATGCAGGTCTGCCAGCAGTTTAATTATGATGAGACAGAAGCTTAGGTACAGTGCTGTGAGATGTTTTAGGGTGTTTTATTTGTCACTACATGTGTGCATGGAAAATCTAGTTTTCACTTCAAGAACAGTTTAAAACATTTAGTTTTTCTAAATGTGTAGAAAATGGGGCATTAAGTATTTGGTCATTCTAAAAGTGTCTCCACTCTCTGTGTACGCAGGGATGAGGAGATCCGTAGCAAATGTGGCATTGATGCTGTCACATACCTGTCCTTCCAGCGCCACATCATCCTGCTCATGACAGTAGTTTCCCTGCTGTCTTTGGCTGTAATCCTGCCGGTCAACTTTTCCGGGAACCTCTTGGGTATTTTGGGCTCCACATGATGGTTCTAGCAAGCCGCCTGTTTGAAAAGTCAAAGGATATCCTTAACCTCAGGAGACAGGGCACCTCAACAGAGGAGAAGCCAGGCCACACACACAGAATCACACACATGTGGGCAACAAAGGGTTTGTTAGTTAACGCAAAAGGGAAATAGCAAAGTGCAAAGGCTGGATTACATATACCGGGAGTTGCTGGCATACCTGTTAAAAGATATCAAGAACTTTATTCAAGTTAGGCTGTAGGAGTAGAAAGGGCGTCGTTTTTTCTTAACATAATCATGTAGGTGTCAGGTCTTGGTTTTTTGCCCATAACCAGCTGCTAAATCGCAGAAGAAAGGCTTTTGGCTGTTGTGTGCTTATTTTGTAGGAAGTGTTGAGAAAATCATTCCACAACAGAATAAAGACAAGAGCCTTGTGGGGTCCACAAGGAGCTGGGCTGTCCACAGATACTTTTATTACTGGTGTTTGTCATCATATGGACTAGTGTGTCACTCCTTATTAAATAAATAAGCACAGGCTGCCATGGTAACAGCAAACAGAGGCTTCCCAAATTGGAACAGCACGGTTTGACATGTGGCTTGTGTATTATGTGTTAAATCAGTTTAAATGTTTCTGTATGTAGGACATTGTCTCTGAATGGTGCTATTGCTTCATGTGGGCCTCACCCTGCACACAACATTGGAGGTTTTTTCCTTTAAGTCATCACAAATAATTAAAATGTCTCACACACTGTCATTTGTCATTATTTCTACAGGAGACAGTCCTGAAAACTTTGGAAGAACAACACTGGCTAATGTTAGTGCAAAGTAAGTGTAACACTGCAGGAACGGCAGTGACATCAAATTTTAAGAAAAAATCCAGAACCAAGAGGAAAAGTCCAAAAATAAAGTTAGGTTATCTGTAATTGTTATATTTCTTCATGTGCCTCAAAGGGACAGCTTTCTGTGGCTGCACAGCATCTTCGCTCTGGTTTACTTCATCATCACATTACTGTGTATGGCTCACCACTGGATACGGCTAGAGTACAGAGAAGATGAGAAGGTCTGTCAACAACACATCCTATGCTTGAACCGCAGCTTCTGCCATCTTTTTAGTTTCATTTCTATCTGTGACAGATGGACAGAAAATGTTATTTCATGAAAAAATACAACAATAAAAAACATCTTTTCTGTTCTACTTTGAGTAAAAAGGAGCTTATACAGCACCAAAATATGGCTGTTGTATTATATGTTACAGGTAGCCAGGACATTGATGATCACCTCCATACCAAGAGAGATCTCTGACCCAGGACTCATTACCAAGCACTTCCAGTACAACATCTTTCCTTTTCTAGTTTATTATTAGGTCAAGTCACATAATTTCCTTCTGTTTGACTGTAAGAATACTTGTGTTGACATCTATAACCTCAGCATTTTTGGTCTTTTTTTTTTTACCACCACCCCCCTCCCCCCCAGTGAGGCCTACCCCAGCTGCACTGTCACTGACATCCGCTTTTGTTTTGATGTTCACAAGCTGATGAAGCTGGACCTGGAGAGGTACCATAAACTTTCACAGATTGGAATGCTGTATTTTTATCCTGGTCTGAAGACTGTGTATTTTGCAGACGCAAGGCAATGAAAGGCAGGCTGTATTTTGCTACAAAAGCCCAAAAGGAAGGGAAGATCATGATAAAGACTCATCCGTGTGCTCAGATATTCTGCTGTGACATATGTGGCTTTGAAAAGGTATGTTGTATGACTTCAAATATGAAGAAGCTGTAACGCACATGCAGGGTAATGCCACTGGATGGCACTGCAGTACAAACTTAGATCAATTAGAATCTTGCAAGTGCAATTATGAGAGACTAAGGTGAAAGAGGTGTGCTTTAACTTTTCTTTAGGTAGATGCAGAACAATACTACAGCGAATTAGAGGAGAAGCGAACTGATGAGTTTAATGCAGAGAAGAATCGCATCTCCATGAAGAGGTTGGGCATTGCATTTGTGACCTTTCGAGATGAGAGGATGACAGCTGTGTGAGTAAACAGCGGCATGACATAAACAGTTACATCAAGAACTGGTCATAATATAGATGGTTTTGTTGCTGAAGGTAGATGTGTGAAAGACTGCAGCACTTTTGAATAGTACATCCTGTTTTCCTTTCCAGCATTGTAAAGGATTACAGCCGTGTGCACTGTCGTCGCAGACCCCAGCAATCCAGCATCACTACTGTGGTGCAGTCACACAAATGGGGTGTCAGCTACGCACCTGCTCCCAGTGACATTATCTGGTGAGTACCAGTAGCAAAAAAGGGACTTAAGCACCAGTTTTGGAGCTATGCAAACCTCAGCGCCTCTGAGGTTCCTCTTTCAGTTTCTAACCATTATTCAGAGTCACAAAGTTGGTCTCATTCCTGTTTATTAGGTGGAATCACACTAAGTATGACTATGTGGAAGATCCTTCCTCGTTTGTTATCTATACCCCCCTTTATCTCATGTATGGCCACAATGAGTGTGGAGAAAAATTTTTGACCTCTTAAGGTTTATCTGCATATCCTTTTCCCAGCATGCACTGCATGTAGCTCCCCTGGCAGACAGTCTTACATCTACACCTACAACACTAGCAGATGCATTAACCTAACCTGCATGTCTTCTGACCGTGGGAGGGAACCAGAGCACCCAAACAAAACCCACACAGACATAGATTTTTGAGTGGAGTATCTAATTTTGCATGATTTGCACACCATTTAGACACATCGGCCTGTAATTAAGCCTGACTCTTTATGGTATCTTTGGAAACCTCGGAATCGTGACAGAATTTCAGACTAAAGCTCTGATCGGTTCAGTAATGCTTGTCTCTACATGATTAACTTATAATCTCAGGAGTGTATTTTTTGGAAAAGAAACACGTATAATATTAGTTAAGGGCATTTTAGCGAAAGTCTTTGCATTGTATGACCATTCCTATTTCTTTCTTATTTTTATGCCTTTAAGGCATTTAACATGTATCTGTATGTTGTTGCATGTGTACAACAGATGACAAACACCAGCCGAAGCTCATTCATTAGCCTTGATTTAAATAGCTACATATCGTGTTTGTTATCTTGAAAAGCAAAAGCAGGGAGATTATGTAACAGTGGAGTGATGCACACGCGGGAGAGCAACCAAAGGGATGGATTGTGCCTCGTACCTGGTTTCCTGAAGTGCGTTTCTGTCTTTATATAAACGTGTCGCTGCAGTAATAAATTAGAACTGGACTGCTGGCATAGTCATAGGTTTCATGAGGTTAAGTGGGGACTTTTGTTTCTTCATTACAACGAGTGCTGAAGTGTGCTGTTTTCAGCCTGCTCTTCAGTGCAGTGCAAACACACTCCTCTTTCAGACTGAGCCAGCTATTTCAGGCGTATGTCAACAGCGAAGAGCAGAGTGTTAACTGTGTTGTCCACCGCAAACAGAGACTCATTATTTTTTTGCATCACCAGGGAAAACCTGTCAGTGTGTGGATCTCGGTGGTGGCTCCGCTGTGTCCTTCTCAACATCCTCCTCTTCCTGCTACTCTTCTTCCTCACCACTCCCGCCATCATTGTCAATACAATGGACAAGTTCAATGTCACGAGGCCTGTGGAGAGTTTGAGGGTTAGAGTTTTGGAATGATTTTATCATTGTTTCATTTTTGCCCTTTTTTTTTCAGCTTATTTAAGTAATGTTGCTGTCAAATGCAGAGCCCAGTTATTACCCAGTTCTTCCCAACACTCCTGCTGTGGGCGTTTTCAGTGCTTCTGCCCTTCATCGTCTACTACTCCGCCTTCTTCGAGTCCCATTGGACCAGGTACTCACCAGACATAAACTATCACTCTCTTCTGTTTGCTGAAATTGAAATGCTTGTCCTTGGCTTCTTTAAATACCTCCTTCATGTGAGGCTTCTTGTCTTCATCCCAACACTCAGTATTTGTATTTATTTTTTCGTATAATTTTTTTCTTCTTTTACCCTCTTAGTCTTTTTACAGTCTCTCCCTTCTTCTTGCTGTCACACTGTTAGTCTGGGTAGGTTGTCATAGAGATTTCCATGTGAGGATAATGAGATGCACAGTAGTCGCCATGCACCGTTGCTTGGCGCATGGTGAATAGCGGAAGGAGGAGCATAGCTGTGCATAAGGAGAAAAACCTCGCGCTGCACCTATAAGCACCGTTTCTTTACATAACCACCCTCACAAACGTGTGTGTGCGGGCGTGATGTGTGAAGGACAAAATGCGAATCAACTGTTTACTGAAGTGCAAAGAGTAGTTCATGCTAATGAATCGAACAGTGCTGTATATTTAGTCAACAGATTTTATATGAGAGTATTTATAATGTCAAACAAAATGAGTTAAATAATATTTTTTAACTGAACTTGTATTGCATAATTTTGCTCTTGTGCCTCAGATCTGGTGAGAATCAAGCCACAATGCACAAATGCTTTCTGCTGCTGGTTTTCATGGTTATCATCCTTCCCTCACTCGGCTTGTCCAGGTACATTTTCATCACATTTGCTGAGGCACATAAATTGACTTTACTTTCATACATGATAGTGATCTTTTTTTTCTTTTTTATATTTGGTGATGTGTTTATATTTTTTTTATTTTTGTTGCAGTCTTGACCTTTTCTTCACATGGCTCTTTGATGTGAACTTCCTGGATGAGAAGGAGGTCAAATTCCAGTAAGACTGATTCCTTTTGTTTGTTTGTTTCCATTAGGATAATGTGTTTAGAGTAAACTGAAAAATTAGAAAGATGGCTGCCAGTTTGATCTCTTGCGTTTTTGGTTGCAGGTGTGTGTTTCTTCCTGACAATGGTGCATTTTTTGTAAACTACGTGATCACCTCAAGTCTGATTGGCACATCTATGGAGTTGCTTCGCATCCCAGCGCTGACAGTCTACACTCTACGCCTCTGCTTTGCAAAGTCCCAAGCTGAGCGGATTCATGTGAAACGGGTTGACAGATGTTTGGTTTCTGTCTTAGCATTTCATTTTTTCTTTTTTTCATCTAAATTCTCAAAAGCTAACTTAGATTATGTTTCTTGCAGAGTCAAGCTTATGAGTTCCAGTTTGGCCTGGAGTACGCTTGGACCATGTGTATCTTTGCTGTCAGTATGACCTACAGCATCACATGTCCGATCATTACGCCCTTTGGTGAGCGACATACAATTAGCCTCTTGTATCATCATCTAACCTCTTTTTTTCTCTGCTGTCTGCATCCTGTCACATTCCCATTTTATTGTGCATGTGTGTGTGTTCTGTCTCTCCTCACACTGTAACCTCACTCTTATCTACTGCCTGCCAGTCCGATGCAGACTGTGTGAATTTGCTGCTGTAGTCCCAGACACCCAGACACAGTGAGCTGCAAGCCAGACGCCCACTCTGCTCCTGTCTCTGCCCAAAGCCTCTATTTACTTCTGCAGCCTAATCGTCAGTCCAAGCAAGCTCCTCTCACACACTAAGCATTGCTTCTCCATGCATTTCGTCTGTGCTGTTTTCTGCAGATTGGCATGTAAAGTAAAAAAAATATTGCCTACTCAAAAAAAATAACACAGGCTCTTAAGATGTGTTCTCAAATACCCATACAGCTCTTCTTGTTCACATTAAACACTCCATATATGTAACAATACTTCTTTGCTATCGGTGTCTTGTCCAGGTACAAATCAACACATGGAAGGGGTGTTCATGTGGTAGCTTTATCCTGTTAATGTGCATAGAAATAACTTAGCTAAACTTTGCAATGAGCCAACGATACATTAAGAGATTAAAGCCTCAAAGGAAACAGAATTACTACAGCGCTGTTAAAAGAGTGTATAATTGCTTTCCTTTTTATGCTGTCCCAGAGGACACCACAGTGTTATGGTTAATTAAATGTGGAAAATCTCTCTTGTACAGGCTTCTGTTAGTCATTTCTTGTTGAGACTTTCTTTTGCCACATAGTCTTCTGTGGTTTTTTTCCAAACCTCAGGCAAGATATATGCTGTGTTAAATTGGAAGATGAGATTTTATCAGTAGCTGCAGGGGCTGATTATTCAGTGTATTTTTCCTTTCACTGTGTCCATGCAGGCTTACTCTATGTGATCCTGAAGCACATGGTCGATCGATACAATATATATTACGCATATGTTCCCACCAAACTCAACCAGCAAATCCACAGAGCAGCCATCAGCCAGGTTATCGTGGCTCCCATTCTCTGCATGTTCTGGCTGCTCTTCTTCTCAGTGCTCAGATTAGGTACTGTAATTCTGCCATTTTTATACTTTAAATTTGCCAAAACTATAAGTGTTGTGTTGATTTACAGGGATATTATAATTTGTGTGTTTTTCTGCACAAATACAGGTCCAGTTCATCCCATTACCCTCTTCACCTTGGCATCTCTGATCTCCTGTGTCGCCTGTTACCTTTTCCGCTTGTGCCTTAGGAAAACACCAGACAAGTCAACAAGCTACCAGGTCTGCTGCCTCACAGCTGAATAACCATTATATATCGCTGAGACTGATATTTATACCACTCATCACCCTCTTTGTTTCAGATGTCTGATCAGCCAGTAGAGGGTACGCTCACTGAGGCAGACAGGAGTACTGTGACATCCACCACAGCCTCCAGTGTACAGTACCACTTTTTTCCTGCTTAATTGCTTCATATTGTTACATGATCAACATAGAAACTATTTTTACAAAAACCACAACAGGTTTTCACAAGAGTTAAAGTAAAATATTTAGTTTTGAGGAAAACTATCCACATTACAAACTGTAAGAAATTTGTGTCAAGCGAGGCCCAGTACCAGTACCTGCTTTCCTGATAACCAGTAATCCGCTTTTCAGCTTGGAGAAATTTATGCTGCTACCTTTTTTTTATTCAGTTTATGGACAGATGTCCTGATATTTTACTTCAATGTCTACTTGTATAGTTTCATACTTACTTAATTGACAATAGCAAATCAACCTGTGTAAGATGCGCCAAAATAAACCTAATAATGACGCAACCGCTGCCATGTTTTACATTGACGATATTGTTCCAGTGCTGTAATGCAGTGTCTACATCAGTAGATATTTTCACCTCTGTTATGCTCATTGTTGCTGTTCCATGTTCTCCTGATGATAGACTCAGGAACATTAAGCATTGTGAAATAATCCCTCTTTTCCAACCATAGACTAATTATTTATAAATAAATTAGAAATGATATAAGATTGTACAATATTATCCACCTAATTTTAATACATAATAACTGTGTTCATATAATGCAAATTCATAAAGAAAATGAGAAAAAGAGTAAGTATAGGATTTTTTAGCTCATTTATTTAATCCGGTTTTCAATCTATTCTCAGGACTGGACTGGTTAACTTATATTCTTTGTTATCTAAGCATCTGGATCCAGAATTGGTAGAATATAGAATTTCTTCTTGTATCAGTTTAAAAGTTGGTTCAGAAAAGACACCAACAATTCAATCTGGTTTGAAAATTGCAAAATCTCCATGAATAAAATGACACAATCATAACCAGAAACTGTTCTGCCTCCCTTAGATGTTTGTTGCATCAGTGCTGCTGGAGCCAGAGCTGGCTTTAACCCCAATGCCCTCTCCAGCTCACCACGGCTATGGTGCCATGGCCAGCTCCCAGAGTTCAAGTCATAGCCCAGTGGAAGGAGCAGAAGGTGAGGAGGACCAGACCCAAACCCGTGAGACTGAGCTTCAAAACACTGCAGAGAGCTATTGCTCCAGCCCACTCATGGACAGCCCCGTAGGCTACCAGTAACATCAAATCCCTTCAAAGCAAGTGTCCATGTGTCCTTTAGCTTGGGAACACAGATTGTTGAATGCTGCAAAGCTGCGTTTTGCCACTGACCTCAGACTCTAACAAAGCTGCCTCACACCCTGACACTAGATTGGGTTTATTTGGAAAGGGTAAAGAGCATAAAGAGGACAGAACATGGAAAATACAGGAGCCAAATCAATTTTTTTTTAAAAATCCTTAGAAAATACAACTGTTTGACATTACATCACCTGAATTTCTCTCATAGACACATCAGTTTCAGCAGGGATTTACTTCAAGCTAATGTACATATTATTCCAGTAAAATGATAAAATGCTCCATGAATCTAGCTTCTTCTTTGGCTTTATTTGAAAGTTAAAAAGGTATAAAGCAATGATGGAATTGCTTTCATTCTGGGATCAGAAAGATGCTCCCCATGCTGTGCCTCTTGGACACGAGCAGAGGTGAAAGTTCCCATCAGAGTGGGTGGTGTGAGCAGGCTTGCCCCGGCAGACTGACAGAGTGGTCTGGGCACGGGTGATATCTGGTTCCTCTGTGAGGCTGAGGGTGAGGGCAGCTAGTTGTGAAGCCATCTGCAGTGAGAGCGCAGACAGACGGAAGGCCGAATGTAACTCAGAGATGTACATACACTCTATCCACAGAGACATAAGCAGCTTGACTGAGCCTGAAGCTCATCTGTAATTATTTTCAATTTACGATTGCTATTTTTGCTACAGTACATTTGGTGTTATTGATATTGTGCTTTAGGTTGGGGGATGGCGTTTGAGATTGGTCATATATTTGCAATGCTTTCCTTTTTCAATGAGAACATCTCCTGATTATTCTCTATGGATTTTGAACACAATCCGATATCCTTTACATTTATTTTGAATGCCTTGTTTAACATTTTTTTGGGGGGGGGGGTTGGGAGTTAGTTAAGTCATTTTCACATTTATCCCAGAAAACCAGGGTAGACTTGGACAGTGCTTCTTCCACTATGGAGAAGGCACTATCCACCTTTAGGGGAAAAAAAAAAAAAAATTAAATTTAAATTTAGTTTACTATACCACTTTACTATATTTGATCAAATTCATTTTGGCATTTGTTAATTGTGAGCAAAACAGTGTGTTGCATAATTAAAATAGCACAGAAAAATTGCTTCCACCAAAGAAGTAAAAGCGCAACTATCAGTCTGTTAGCGTAGCTTTTGTGCTAAGCTAAGCTAAGCAACACAAAAAACAGACCTGAAACAGATGTAGCCCAGAAAAAACAAAAAACAAGGGACAAGACTATTTACTGAGCACAAACACTCTAAAGTTCATTGGCTGGTTGCTATTTGCTACAAATTTTTAAGATTCATACAAGCGGACTATTAGTACTTTCTATCTTTAAACTAGAAAGTCATTCCTGAAATTTAGCAAGCTAATCCTTTGGGCGACACACTATGATTGATAGCAGTGTAGAAATCTGTAGAAGTCACTAATTTAATCAACTACATGAAACATTTAAATCAACATTGGTCTGTGTTTAAGCTAAAGTCATTATATTTACATATTTATGTTGTAAAAAAAAATCCCTAGAAAATGTATATGCTGTTTCTCAAAGTGATTTGTATCAGTTTGTTTGTTTGTCATTTTTCCAATACAAACAGTAAAACTGAAATACTACCATGTTGTACAATTTCAACTACATTAACCCTTCCTGTCAACCAGCTGCATGTTTACCATGTTGTATAAAGAAGTGTTGGTTATCCAATGTCAATCTGTATGCTTGCAGATTTTGTTTTTTGGGGTTATCTTCATGTCCTCTTGGTGGTGTTTCTCATTAATCTGAATGTCAGCTGATTGCAGTTTGTTGTACATGTTTTCTGCTGTGCCTTGAAGGAACACGCCCTCCTTTTTTAGTGTGACAATCCAGAATGGCCTGAAATATGCTGCATGGACTGAAAACCTAAGGGAAAGTAATAATCAAACACAACAACACAGCACTATTTATTTGCTTATTTTAAAACACTTATTGTGTCGTTCATACACACACACATATATGTATGTTGCAAGCATCAAATTCAAAATAAGTGAATAGATATACATATATATATATATATATATATATATATATATATATATATATACACATATATATATATATATATATATATATATATATATATATATATATATATATATATATATATATATATATATATATATATATATGAAATCTTAAACCACACAGTGATTGTGTGTACGTAAAGCCAGGGGGTGACTTTTCTTCCATTGAAGTATCAAAATAGAATTCTACATTCAAGGTCCATCCAACATCAACAAATCAATCACTGCTGAGAATTGACTCTTCTTAGATATCAACAGAATTTAATTAAAAGGAGTGGAGCAGCTGAATTATCACAGGTCTAAATTGACCAGACAAATCCAATTGCAGGCTGAATTTGTGTCTTTACATCATAGCTGTGCAGCTTTTTTTTTTTTTTACATTATGACCTTGTTGATGCATTGTTCTTCCAGTCAATATCTTTTTTGTAATCATATATTTCATCATCATGTTTGTTGGACTATAAAAACTAAATGATATGTATGACCAAGCTCTCGGCATATGATAAAACATGTTCATCCAGTGTCTGATTCGTCTTTGGATGATATCAACTACAGAGACAGCACTCTTCACCCCAAACTTCCCTCAGATCAGCTCAAAAGCCTCTTTTTGTTGAGTAGACACAATTTTAATCCATTTTTCCCTCTCTCTGACCGAAAGCATCACAAAATGCTACTTTCAGGTCTGCTTTTATAAGATGAAATGTATTTTGCTCTGGCTTATGAGGAATATCATTGTGGTTCTGGTGATGTATATAGCAGATGAAAGCTGGCAGTCAGTGTAGAGAATTGTGAAGTAAAACCTGTTTAAAAAAAAAAAAATCAAAGAAATTGTCTAAATTTCTGTCTCTGAGCTGCCAGTATGTCCTGTGGGCTTCTCTTCCAGAAAATCGTTTTACGGATCGTTAATTGTGCTTTCCTCTGGAAAATGCTAAATAAAATGTATCAGGGTATTCTTAGCTCTAATGGCCCTGCAAAAATGGATTGTCCATTTTCATGGTTAGAAAGTTTTATTGTTTCCTGAAATGTCTGTTCACATGCAATATGCCATTCATAGCCTATTAGTTTTCCAGACATACCCATTTCTTTTTGCTCTGCATGTATCATAAATACATATTGTCAAATCTCAACCCGGGTTGTTGCATTTTCAATAAGGTTGAGGCACAGAAAGCATTTAAAACTGATCTTTGTCAGGCCATTAAACAACATCTGTCAAAAGTAAAGCACCATGATCTGAAGTTAAAATTCATTCAGATTTTATACCACTGACTCCTTGTCAGTATCCACTGCTGTGGTCTGTTATGAAAGTTTTGGGGTTTTTTTCAAAGGCAGTGAGTCCGATTTTGTGGTGAACAGATTTTCTGGTGAACAGTAGCGCAGGACTGAGCATTCACACGATCCCTTTAGGAAATGTGCAAAGGATATTTTATGGTGCAATATGAATTTGTAATTATTGTTTTAATGAGTCATTAAATGCATTTAATGTCCTCCTAGAGTTAGATTAGACCAACATAATGAAAACATAGTAACCGCATGTTGACATGTTTTCATTATGTTGGTCTAATTATTAGTTGGTCTAATGATTATGAAACCTTTCATCTCAGTAATTAACATCCCACTTATCTGTACAGAAAGTGACATTTAAAAGCAACAATTGTTAATTCTACTGCAGATGGTTGCAAAAACTGAAAAAGAAAATCTTTTTAAATATCAAAACTTGTCATCTTTACATTTTTTTTTTTCTCTTACAAAATGACCAAGAAAAGCATGATGTGAGAACAAACTGTGTTTATTTACTGGAAGACATTTTGTTTCCATCCAGACGGATGGTTGTGTATTTAATTTAAAGATCAAACTTGCCATCAAATTCTTGACAAGAAAACAAACAGTGAAATTCAAGATATTTATTTAAAACCAGTCAAATGTAACTGCTGATGACAGTGATTCATTTGATTCGACCACATTTTCTAAAATAATCGTAGTCTCAATGCCCTCATTTAACAACACTGGCAAGAGGCTGTTAATGAATGCAAGAGCATGTTTTCATAGTGTTTGCAGTAAGCCATGTGTCTGCATACAAACTACCCTTGGGAGAATCTTCTGTAAACTCTACAGACCTCACGGGCTCCTTAGACCACATCAGAGTTTGGACAGGGCAGCTAACAGCGGCAGCTTGTGTCTGCACCACACTGGACAGTTGTAGCATCCAGTGGAAGACGCTGTTCCAGGAAAGCAAGAAGGACTTTTCTTAGAAACATCAGACACTGACTGGTGGGGTGCCGTTTTCCTGCTGTGAAAGAGTTTAAAAGGGGGAAAAAGAAACACCACAGCCTGCCCTCTATTATATAGGCGTCTTCACTGCTAGGAGTTATGAAAGAAGAAAGAAAAGTCCCTGACATTTCCCCTGTCACCCGTGGCAACTGCTGACAGCATGTTTCTCAGTGAAAGGTGAATTCCTCTGGGAGTGCGGCCTGGCGCCTGCCTCTCTCCTGCCTAGATGCTCAGAATAGAAAACGTTTTTTGCCTCCTGCTGCAAATATATTGTCACTTCCATATTGGTTAGTTTAGTAATGCAAATGCAAGTAAAAAAGTTTGCATGTTGTACGATACAACAAACAAATGTAAGAAAAGCATTTAAATACAATAGCTTTACTTATCATGTAAATATCCCATCGACATTTAGGTTTCAAGGATTGTGTCGGGTTTTTGTCCACATTGGCCTCAATTTTCAAACTGAAAATTTCACAGTGTAGCAGACTTTCAGTTTTATCACCTGACCTTTCACATCTGATAGTCTGTCTCTTTTCCTTAGTTTACTTATCTTAGTGAACGAATGCATCATCATATTCTTCCCTTTACAAACTCATCCCTCTCCTGCAGAAAAACTGGTTGTTGCAGAACATACAGTACGCTTTACAACAAAATGCACAAAAATAACAGCACAAACCCAATTTATTTTGTGGCTTTGTTTGCGGTAACAGACAATAGCTAACAGTAGTTTTAAGCAAATACAGTATTTACTTTTATGGAAATGTTTGACTAAAAACTACCAGTTATTCTTCAGGAGAAACCACAATTGTGTTTTTGTTTTTTGTTTTTTTCAGAGGTATCTTTAGCTGTAACTAAGGAGCCCTAACCACTGAGAAGATGGCAAGTGGGGAATGCACATTTATCATATACATTAGAAAATGCTTTTAAACCAAATTACATTGAGTTATGTCTGTTTAACACGTTATTAACAAAATGCAATAATCTGCATATCTAAACAAACAACAGCAAATGTCAAAAGTGAGTCATTTTACTATCATTTGAGATCATTTGAAATTTCATTGTAGCAACTGATCCTTCAAAGTAAAAGCTTCAGGCGAGGCAACAAAAGAATGGAAAATGAAAATGCACGTTACAATTTAATTGGCAACAATAGAGTAGCATGAAAAGAGCACCTTAGAGAGGCAAAGTAATGCAGAAACAAAGATTAGTAGGGTTTTTGATATTCTGCAAAAAAAAAAAAAAAATGGTTGAACTGACAGATTTTCAATGCCAGGACATGATATGATAAAAAGATGGCAGGACATGATTAAAAATCATTATTTTGAGCATGTGATCCTCTGGCTCTTGGGCACTGCCCTAAAAATAGGTATGAAAATATCTCCAAGAGGTTTGGCAACAGTTCTAGTTTCCAGACAAGCCGTTGTGAAAAGAAAAGAGGATTTATATTACCAACATCTAATTTAAAAAGACTTGATATTTTACTTGGTATTTTTAATAATAAATGGTCTCACATTTTATTTGATAGTTTGTTTTTTGATTTTCTTCTTTTTTGAATTTTAAAATGATAGTAACTTGTTTTTATTTATATTTACCCAGTGTGTAAATGTTTTTAGAACTGGGGTTGTATTTCATGATAACTGAGGCCATTTATAAGCTGCCAACAGACAGCTAATAGCTTACTGTTGTGGCTGTTGCTTGGCAGACTTGTGGTGCAGAGTCAAGGTCCTGGGAAGCTCTCAGAGCAAGCCTTATTAGCCCAAAGCAGCATGCACAGTCACCATTCCCTTCTCACCCCTCTCCTCAGTTTGATTTAAGATGAGTGATTGATTGAGCAATGCCTAGCTTTCCTGCTTCATCACACTCACACACATATACGGCCGTCATTTAACAGTTGCCATGACAACATTCAATACCTCTTCATTCTAAAACACATTGCAGACTTTCTAAAAATACTGTGTTGTCCTTTCTCACAGACTCTTCTTCAGACGACAGCCCTCTGAGCAAATCTTTATCTGGTACAAGGTTTGGCTGTGGAACTACAGGACTGACTTATTAATACTCAAACAAGAAATAATTATATGCTAATTTTATGCAGCAAGGTACCAAATTTTGCTGCAATCTTTGTTATGGTTGAAAACCAGATGGATAAGTCTGTGAAGCAAAAGACAAGCTGAACTTCAGTGTTATACTGCAGTGAGACGTGGAGCATAAACCCACCAGACTCATTGGGACAGAGAGAGTGGGGATATTGTGTGTAGTGCAGAGAGACAGATTAAGGCCATGTCAAATGCCACTTAAGCAGCAGAACAGACAGCCAACTCATGGATGTGACTTTTACAGCGATTCATCCAAATTATATGTGACAGAAATGACCACCGTTTATAGAGATAACACATTTGTTTTTCTCTTTACTACTGCCTCACTTACAGAACAAAATGACATTCAACCAGAAACACATTGAACATATTTGCTTGTTTCTTTAGAGGAAAATAAAAAGAGGACAAGAATTTAGCAAAACTAATAACATTCAAAATGTGACATTGTGCAGCTGCATGAGTAAGTGGGCTGATGCGCCTAAAGTCGCCCTCATCTTTGCAGCCTAGGGCGATGAGCCATTACACGCTTGGATCTTATGTAATGGTAAAAAGATGGGCTGTCAGTGGGAAGGAACTCAGCCGTCGTATGATTGATTTTAAAAAGCTGACCACTGTGTTGGCTGTGACAAACACTCTTAAGACCAAGAGGAAAACACACTGACCTCATTTAGCAGTAAAATACCCACAGATCACTTTATTTAGTATCAAGTAAACACACAACATGAGCTTATTTAAAATGTAGGATGGAATTCAGTTTACAAAGAGTGTGTGATTGGATTAACTCTGACAATAGTGTGCATTTTTTGGTTGAAGGATAATTAGGTGACGTCATCACTGTTCAATAGCAGCTGAAAATGATGAGGTAGACAGTGACACATCCAATATGTACACATCTGGATGTTACAAAATTAACAAACCAGTTGTTAGTCTTCTTGGCTATAAATGCTTAATGTTAGTTAATTAAAAATAGACATATGGAGAAAAACAACCTGCATAGGGGTGCATACTAATACTAAAGATTCACCATAAATACACCACTTACACAGCCAATTCACAAACATTACACCTGTGGGCTGCCATGTACAAACTAAACAGACAATGTAAGAATAAAAGAGTCAAACTGAAAAAAAAAATGCTTTTAAAAATTTTCTACAAGAATTGCAGATTTAGTCGAAGTGATTCTATTGTTCGAATTAAATGAAGCACAATCTATGCAGCTAATTCGTTTTAGTGTATAGGATTCATTGACTGAAATCCATATAACATATCTTAAAGATATATTGAGCGTAGGAACCAAAAAACCACAAACAAAAACAGACAAAACAAAAATAAAAAGAAACAATGCTCTTTCACAAGATATATAATTTAGAGTATAAAAATAAATTTTATAAATATATACTCAGACTAAAGCGATAATAACCACATATCAGCAGCTTGGATTTACAGTTGAACTGTGTTATTATCTAATACTTGGCGCTCTGTTAAGTTACCCGGCAATGTGGCCATGAACACACAGTAGATGATACATACAGTTTTGTGGTAGTCATTGTAATTATAATACACATATAACAGTTTCAGCACACAGTTTCTACTTGTTTGTTTTGAGTTGATACACTTAAATAAAAATCTTTGTCAGTCAAGCCTCACTTTCACAAAGAAGCTTTGTGTAGGAGAAACACATTTTGTTCAGGTTAACTTCATCCTTAAAGTCGAGGTAATTTACATTTGTAGTCACAACAATGCAGTTAATAAGGATTTCTAAGATAAGCAACTACTACAAAACAAAACTACTTCACACCAACAATGAACCTGCTAGCCAAGGAACAGAGATGTTATAATTCCTTTAATTTGCCCTTTACTGTCAAATGTTTTAGTCATGTAACAGTCTGTCAGTTTAACAGTCATTTATCGCCTACTAAAACACTCACAACCTCAACTGAGGGGAGTGTCACACATCACGTCAAGTAAGGTGTGCATTATCACCTTAACAGTCATAGATCACTGAAGAAAGCTATCAGAGAGTATAACAGTTCATGTCAGAGGCTCTTGAGTAATTATATAATAAACTTGATTTATTCATTTCAGTAGCTTAAATTTCAGATAACAGTCACACACCAGAAAAATGTAATGTGTAAAATAACTATAAAAATGATAGCAAAACACAAACACACAAAGTCATGATTGCAATTAACATGATCTGACTTTCTCCTGTAAAATCACATTGCGTTGTCCCACAAGTTTTAAGTATCACTGTGTTCCAGTTAGATGTAGAGCTGCCTTTGCTGGCCACAGTAACAGTCACAGTTTGAGTAGTGTGTGATGCTTTAATATAATATCTAGTGTTTCACAAGTGTGCAACTTTTAAGATACATCACAAAGACCACTACAGTCACTGCTATCATTTGAGTGTATATACAAAGAGAGTCAACATTAATTAGTGCTTTCTCTCTGAGTCAGGTGTTCAGTTTACAGGTCCAAACACAGAAGTACCAAACTGGTTGACTCAGACTCTCAGCTGTACAGCAGTGTTGCCTGATAGCTAAATATCCACAGCAAAGAAAACAAACTGCGATCAGCTGATCTGGTTTAAAAGTGTAACTTTACCATACATTCGCTATGCTAAACTACCCCACTCACAGAGCAAATGTACAGCAGCTGAAAGCACAATGCTGCACAGTTTGTTACACAACCTTGTTCCATGGCAACCGTGTTGATGATTTGACAGCAACTGCTCAGCAGCTCCCGCTGTGCGCCTCAGTCGGCCTTGTCCTCACCATTCTTGGCCCACCCTCGGCTCATTGCCGCTACCACGATGCTGTACATGTTGAGCCAGGCTTGACGCAGCGGTGCTGTGTAGGCCTGGCCCAGACTGCACTGCAACATGTAGAGAAGGGACTCACCCACCAACTGTAGAAGTCAAAACAAACAAGCACACAAACACAGAAAAAAAAACAAAGTGTTCACTTCTCATTTACTGATTAAATAGTTGTTCTAGTTATACTATTATATGTTGGTCCTACAGCAAATGACTGTGTGCTGACTCCGACTGCCTGATGCTTCCTTCCGAGATTGAGCAAAAAGTCCTCCAAGGAATGAAGATCATCCAGGTGGCTGACTGCTGCATCGATCACAAGCATCACCTGTCGTCACAGGCACAGATACATAAAAAACACAAGTGTTTCTAATGTCTGTACACAAGTAGTGGTCACGGTGGGAACAGAGCTCACCTTGGTGACATGGTCCAGGAACTCAGGGCTGGAGAGACAGTCTTGTGTGGAACCACAGTTTGTACTGTAGTGGAAAAGACTGAGGAGCGCAGGGTCCAGCTCAAACAATCTACCACAGACAGATACCAAACTATTCTTTAAGTCTGTTCATATGGCATTTGCTCAAACATTCACACAGAAACAAAATCAGTTTATGGTTAATATATCTCCAAATCTCTCCCTGCTTGGGTCTTATTTAGCAGCTGTCTCAAAGTAAAATGGATTATTTCAGTCTGTCGCCAAGCAACAAGTCAAGCCTCCGGTCCCTGCATGGTGAAAGTATGCAGTGAAGGATCTCGCACATCTCTCTATACACACCTGTGTTACATATTTTATTACCACACATATCAATTAATAAAACACAGCATAATTTGATTAGTTTAAATGATGAAGCTTATTTATGTTACCAAAAGATCACTCTTAGACTCTTCTTGTCCTCTAAGCAGCATAATTGCTCTCTCTCCTCCATCTAAATCATGCTGAATCTGTGGAAAATTACCTGGAGAACATGATGACACCATGTGGAACTTTGTTCTTGCCCAGGCTTTCCCAGCTGCCTCGTATCAGCTCCTTGTCTTTCCCTGACAGTTTCTCCATCGTCCCTCAAGCTGCAAGCACAAGACAAGTTCTTCTGGAGGGGATACACACAACTCCTCTACAGGACAATAAAGCTCAATTTGAGGAAAGCCATAGTATTTGGGTGAATCCACCAAACAAAACTTCTGCCAACCCACCTGGAAAAGCAAAGTGGAACATCACGTGAGAAGCTGATTTCCTGATCATGTTTAAGATGTAAAGAGGGGGACACGACTACAGGAGAAATGAGCATACTGTACCTTTTTGTGGCCAGTCTTCTCTCTGAACTTCTTCTGGTACAGCCGGGCTCTGGGGTCTTTCTATGTGTAAGTATGTGTGTTTTGTCATGCAGGCAGCAGCCTGACACTCTTGTGGACTTGTTCTCTCTGTCCCTGGCCCACAGTACAGTCAGGAAGACAAGTTCTGCCACGCTCTTATCTGTCACACTGGCTACTATCTCACTCCCCTTCCCGTTTGCCTCTTGATATGCTCTCTCTCCAGCACTGGGGATATTATTCATGCCACTGAAGGAGAAAAAGAGGGATCTCTCTCTTCTGCTCCAAAGAGGCTGCAGCGAGCCACAGCTCCTCCTGCAGGTGAACTAAGGACTATAACATATGGAGAACCTACATGTACACACACACACACACAAAACTTGCCCATTCCACTTCTACATTATAATCAAGTGCAAGGAAATAAACAAGAAATGAAAAAGAACAGCAGAAAAACCAGAAAACACAGTATAAGCATTTTACTGTACAGTAATTAGTTTCGAGATGGTGAAATCCATTTGAGGCCTATATCATCTATTCTAAAATGTGCCCTCGGCTGCCTACATCTGCCACCCATGCATTTACCAAATTAAATGTGTGGGAATTTTAATGGCTAGAATAATAAGAGACCTGAACATACCACCTTGGTGAAATTATATTGTTCATCTACTATGCAGAGCCACTCCTCAAACAGCGTGATCATAACATTCAGTGGCCATGCATGCAGCCTCTCATTAATCTAAATGAGATGTGTTTGTTTCCACTCTCAGCCTCCACACATGCATTTTTAGGCTGCAGTTGGTTTGAATTAATGTCATTCCTTCTGCTTCCTCGCACATCTCAAAGATGCAGATTCCCACTCAGGTATTACCTAACAGGTTGGGAGGGATTGGATTTTGTTTTCAGCCGTGCATCAGAAAATCAGAGGTGCACAGCTTTCTCCTGAGGGACTATCAGGCAGAGTGGGGAGGGATACAGGGTTCCCATGACAACCTGACAGGATGGAGCCGTTGAAGCTTTGTCATGTGGTATTTGAGATTTGAGAGAAGGGGCTTTATGTTTGTTTACAGCTATAAATTGCATTTGTTTTGGATCTTTAAAAAAAAATAATCTAAAAATAGTTTAATTTCTCAAACCGTCATGCTTACTTCTGTTATAGTCTGTTTTTATGCCATTAGCTGAAGAGATGTGCTGCGCCATCACTCAGCTAGCACAAAATTGTGTTAAAATCTCAAATTCATTACAAATATAATGAATAGTTTTAAGACATGTTACACTATCCTATGAAAGGCAAAAACATGGTCTTCTCTAACCTATAAGATGACCCTTTTATTATACTTTTATACATATTGAAACATTCCCGTGTGATTTGTAAGTAAAAATGATCTCTGAAATTCCTGGCAGCCCGCTGTCAAAGCACCAGAACACAGCAAAAGCGATGTACATGAGCATTTGATGTGGATTTTCAGGCTTGAAGCAAACCACTGAACTGGTATGTGCGACTACAGATGCACAGTGAGGATTGTTTACTTAGCTGGCAGTGTGGCTGTAGAAAATAACTAGGAACTTTAACCAAACCATCTAAGAAAAGTCATGTCAGATGCTTGACGTTCTTAAGGGACATATTCAATGAAGAAAAAAAACATGTATTTGAATGTCTAGAATCACAGGGATTAAAATAATGAGCATTGTAACACTCTATGAAGGTACTGTAAGTACAATACTTTTGTTAATTGTAATCAGAAGTTTCTTAATTTTGCAGAACAAAAAGTTTTGGCTGGTGTTTACATTTTGTTTTTCAATGTTTATTCTGGAAACAACTTGTTCATCATTCTCTAAATTACAGTCTTCAAATTTCTTGGCAGAACCGTTGTACATATCAACTTTTTTTTTTCTTTCTTTTTTTTTACTTCCTTCATGTACATCTATGTCGACAGTAAAAGCCTGGGATTTGCATTTAAACTATCAATGATAAACATATAAAGTTTTATAAAATTCTATTTTCTTCCAGTTGCAAACGCAAAGCCCTCTGGTCGCAAAGTCCATGTGTTTTGCAGTTTCATAATTTATAGGTAAATGTCTTAAACTATCAAATCTTTGGTGTTTGCCGTTACATGAATCATTTTTGAGGACAGTGTTGTTTTCTAGTGGAGAGACCACAAAAAGCTCAGTGCCGCTTCAACCTTTTTGATCATGGCATTTCTTCCCCTTTGGACTTCACGCTCTTCTCTTCCACATCTTCAATTTTCTCTCCGTCGTCTACATTTTCTTCCCTAAATCAGACATGTTGGGTTAGAAAATCGCTATATTGTAATTAAGTCGAACTTTTACTTGGCTACAGTATTTGTCTTTTCTTCACTAAAGACTGTAGCCGAGCTCAGAAAATTATGTAATATAATATGACCAAACCACATGAAGTCCTTGGCTCTCAAGCAGCGGTGCTATTCATAATTTTCCGGACACAGCCATTTCACACAAAAGATGAACAAAACTTGCTAAAAACTCCATCTGCATACCTGTTCAGACTGCCATTTTCATTGCTGCTGTCATTACTTTCTGTATCATCATCAGATCCGACTGCTTCTCCGGTTTGTTCCACAAACTCCTCCTTTAACCCGACTTTCTTCAGCTTGCTCTTGTATGTCTGCTCAGCAAGAGCCTTTGCGTTTCTCTGGAAGGAAAAACTCAAACTTACACTGTTGTAGGTGTATTTCATTTCACATGTGGATTAAAGTTTCAAATTTACGTTTCCTACCTGTTTCACCTGTTCAAACAAATAAGGACGTTGACTAACCCGAGCCTTCATGTCCTGTAATTCTCTCTTGTAATCTCGCATTCTCTGTTGATCAGCTTCCCTTTATGTGAGAAAAGATCAGTTTCTGTTACAGTGGTAGATAAAACTGCATAATACAAGATGCAAAGACTTGCCACATTTTAAACTGGACAGGACTAACCTATAGCGCTGCAGATTCTCACTATACACCTCTTTTAAACTGCTGTGTGGGTCCAGCAGCTTTGCATGAAGGACAACAGCTTTCTTCATTGCTTGAGACCTCATTTGGTAGTTTCTCATCCAGTCTGCACTCTCTTGATTCTTACTTTCTCTCATCTCCATTGAATGTCTATAAAGGCAAAAGCCGTGTACACATAAGAGGATATATTATTTTGTGTATATAAACTGGGAAAAATAATGATCGTCCTTTTATGGCTGAAAGTTCACGCTGACATGATCCAACTCACCTGATAGCCATGCAACGCTTCCTCACAGCATCTGTGATGAAAGTGGGGAGTGTGTCAGCAGTAATCAACTTGCTTTTACTGATATTTCTCATTTGAGGTGCCTGAATATGAAGAGAAAAAAATTCGTCAAATCCATTTAACATATATGTACTGAAAAAATTATCTGACATTTTTTGCATCAGTTTTGTCAATAAAGTTTAGATAAAAAGTGAAACCCAGCCAGGTGTAGTTGTAGCTCCAGAATATTACATTTATAACATGTGGATTTAAACTTAGTTGCTCTGAATGAAAAGCACTGTTTATTAGTTAAAGATCAAAATTTTCCCTGGAAGTAAATGAATAAATTGTGTAAAAAATATCATTTTGATTAAACATGTGCTTTTTTCTTGCTCATGTTTGATTTTAATGTTTTTTTCTTTTGGATTTCTTTCTTTCATTCTGTAATATGGAATATAAAGTTTAACACCCAGTTCTCTTAGAAATACTTTATCCTACATAAACAGCAAACCTGCATGACAAAGACAAGTGATAACAATACTTTCATCAACTATCAAGTAAGTTAGAGAGATTTGTAAAATCTAACCACAAATATAACTGCTTAAATGTGTACATGCCAATTTCCTGTCTTCAACTAAATGAAGCATTACTTGATTTTAGAAATAGTTACTCAAAATTGCTTGTCAAGCTTCATAAAGCAGAACTTTGGTGATTGGATAATTTCGGTTTGATTCTGAGGACATGAGAGGAAGATGGTAAGGCGGTTTCACAGAACACAAGGTTCATTCTGCCAATTTGGATTAGTGTAAATTACTGTTGTTGCTACCAAATTACTGCTATAATCATTCTTCGCCTTTATATTTCTTGTGTGAAAAATCAACCCAGTCAAGAAATAAAAATCTAATTAATCTAAATGAGAAAAAAATCCAGTATTCAACTTCAGTTATGTTTTAAGATTATAATATGAAGGAAGTCTGAAATATAACTATTAAGTGAAGGGAAATATCCATTTTTTGAAGACACTGTCCATATCTCAAATAGCATTAGAACTCCACAAAAATACAATATATAATTTTTCAAACATATTTACATGAAGAGAAATAGGAAAATCAATTCTTTCATTACATTTTGGAAAACAAACCTTGCAGATTTATGTTATACTGAAGAGCTGGCAAAATCCATAGGAATACACACTATTTAGTTTAAGTTTCTATAATGTACATGACTCTTAAGGATCTTTTTTGTAAAGTAAAAGTTAAAGGTAAACAGCATAAAACTGTGATAATTTTAGGTTTTAAGAAAGACAAGTGGTTTTCAATCCTCCTCAAAATAAGAAATGTATGGACTTGATAAAATAGTGGGTGGACATGTCTCAAACCATCCATCAGGCAGAGGCGTGAGACTGTTGGGAAAAAAAGTGGTGCAAAACTATAACATGAAGCCATCTGGTGCTTTGGAACCCTGGAAGTCTTCTTCATATTTACTTATTGCTGAAACTTTGGCTCCTAAATACAAAAACTCTGTTTTACCTCTAAATTACATAGATAATTAAAATAAGTGTCACATTTTCTAGAAAGCCATGAAACAGTTAACAGATTAATGTCTACCACAAACACTCTACTTCAGCCATTCACTGGAAAAATATCTCAATTTAATCTATGAACTATGTAAAATATGGTCATCATAATTATTTTAATATTAGCTTTTAAAACCAGTTATAACTAAAATCATGATAAGACAAAATACCTTAACAGTTCATATTTTACTTCTAAAAAATTAATCATTTTAATAAATTGTTATTTTTAATGATTAAATAATGTTTACCTGTGACATTTCAGGGTTTTCCACAAATTTCCTTGCTGGAAGAGCTGATGTCCTCAGGAAGAAGGGCTGACACTTGGTCCCAGCTTTGCTCTGTACTTTACCTAGCCCCTCTGTCTGCAAGGCCCTGTGCAGTCGGCTGAAGTTAGGGACGTGATGGATGACTTTTGGCTGGAAGCTTGGCTCTTCAAACAGGAATCCCAGTTTGCTTTTCCTGGTACACTGGCCAGTGCAAGGTTTTGTGTTCCCAGTCTGAGCTGTATTCTCTTGTTGTGCTGTTGTTGCAAGCAGATAAATTGTAGTCATTTTACTGTCCAAAGCACTAGAGGTACTGCACACATGGAGTCAGGAATTTAGGTTTAACAGCTGTACTGTGTCTTTCCCGTAAAAGCTTTTAATTTAAACATTTAAGGGCTTCGGAGCAAAGCAGTGCACTGACTGAAGAGAGATCAAAACATGAAAATCATGTCACAAGGGACTAAATGCTTATATTGTTGGAGTTAAAAGCAGTATTTACCAGTGTTAAATCATTTTGAGATGCATGTGGTGGTTTATAACGCATGCATATACTTAAGTAAGAGCTGGATAAAAAAATTATTATAGGTTTTTCATTTATTAATTGGATATCATTTCTACTTTCTTTATAGGATACAACATCAAATGTTGAGAGAATAAAGCTTAAGATATAAAGGTGTTAAACACAGACACTTCGCTTTTCTGTATAGTATCTAATATGCACAACTAAATAAACAAATAACCTGGCACACCTACATTTGTCTTGTGTTTTTATTTTATAGGAATATGATTAATTTCATTTCTGTATTCACCACATTAAACAAATTGTAGCTATGTGTTGCAGTAATATAGCAACACAACAACATGATGATGCTGGGTGAATTCCTCCAGGTTTTGCACTTTGGAGCTATGTAATAAATTAGTACACCAAAATTGCATTAAGGGGCTCTCAGTCAGGTTAAAACACAATAACTATTTATATCTATTTTTAATGTCTAACCTGATCTTACGAAGAGTAGATATGACCTAAGAGTAACAATCCCCATGTTCAGCTCAGTTCTAAATTATTAAATTGTTTGACTTTTTTTAGGTTAAATACCACAGTTTTGCCCATTGAGACTTCTTGATGCATTTTCCCTCTTTTAGTAAACATCCATTATACAAATTTTGACAAGAGATTACAATTATGCTTTACCTTGCGACAAAGCATTACAAACCCAACACAATTAAATGGCCTCTTTACAGCCATACATTCTCAGCTAAAAGGGCATCATTTTATCTGAGGAAAAAAACCCACCTTTAATCTTTGGTGACTCTTTAATGTCTTTATGTGGAACTTTCCTAACATGCACATTGGTTTTTGGATCCGGTGATACTTTTAATGTTACCCTTGGCTTCTCCCCTTTCTGGTTTTCTCTTTCCTGGAAGCTGAAAGGCTTTTGAATGGAAAGCAAGAATAGTTTCCTCTGCTCATGGCCCTGTTTCCTTTCCTGTTCTCTGGCCTCCATCATCTCCTGGTAGATGGGCTGAATAATATGGCTGGGGACAGGGACAGCACAGAACTGCCTCGGACACTCAGCCTCAGCCTCTTCCTCTTTGGTCAGCTGTGTTGTTTTAGTTGAAGCAAACCGCTCACATAGTTGAGTTCTGACAGGAGGGGGCTTCCAGTTTGCTGAAGGTACACAGACTGGAGAAGATGTTAGAGGCTTCTGTTTGGAATAATGAGAAGTCTCGTCTGAGAGAAGAGCAGATATAGAAGTGGATGTCCTCATTCCTACAAATCTGGAAAACAATAAAGGTATTTTACATACATAATTCATAATCTGAAAAGCACAAAATAGTATTTTGAGGAAGCATACTTGAGCGGACAATTCGCTTCTTTCTTATCACCAGACGTTTTGTCTACATCCACTGATAGTAGAGCATTCTGATGAATCCTTTTCTCCAGTTCCTCCGCCTGTCTCTTCTCTGTTTCCAGCAGCTGCTGCCTGAGGGCTTTTCTCAGAGTCTTGAGATGAAGCTGGAGCATTAGCTCTGAACGAACTCCTTCCTCCAGCAAGGTGTCAAGCTTTGACATTTGATATTACTTGTAATACAACTAATCGATAAACAAAAAAATAAAGAAATGAATTAACAAAGATCACTGAGATAAAATCAAATTTATGAAAGGTGTTTACTCCCACAAGGTGTGAAAAGCATGCAAAATAGTATCAAGTAATTTCTTAAATTACTCTGGCAACCCCTTATATGATACTATCAGTTATTGAAAATAAATGTACAGTATAAGCGGGTAAAGGATGAAATGTTGCAATCTTCTGTCCTGTTTTCTCAAAAACATTTATTACAAAAAACACATATTTTCAAAGAAAAATGAAAATTATGTATGTACATACAATCACTTTTAAAACTGAATCTGTCCGGTTGACTGGTCTATGAGCATCTTCTTCTTAATTTACTATGTCAACAGATATACAATTGCTCATGAAAGTGATTACATAAAATGTGTATATTATCCTTCATATATATCCAACAACTAACTCGAAAAGCACTGGGAGAGCTCATACCTCCTCCCAGCAGCTCATTTCCATCCATGTTGTGGTAGATTCTTTAAAAAAAATTTCATTCACAATTCATTCCAGAAAACTCCAAAAGTCTAATGGAATATAAATTGGACCAAGACCCAATATCAGAAAGAACATCACAAAAATACGTCCAGTAGTTTTTGCCTAAAGTTTCTCAAAGAAACATCGGAGGATTAAACATAACCTTGTAGACGGAGGTAAATAGACACTTTGTTTTGTTTCATTTAAATTAATTTAATAGCTTAAGCGATAATAGTGGAGAAAGGGAGAAAATATAGCACTTTACTGACATGTCTAACACCAAATACAAAGTGAGCAATGGAAGTTTGTTTAGATTGTTGATTTTTAACACAGAGGTTTCACTGGGCGCTGGCAAATCATAGTATTATTTGCAACGATTAAAATACAAAAAAGGGAGAAAGGATAAAAACTGTAAGCAGGTACATCTAATTTATAATACACATTAAACAAATTTAATGTATATTTCTGTAGTGTGGGACAGGCTCCAGCTCGCCGCAACCATTGATTGGACTAAGAGGTTAGGAAAATGACTGAATGAATATCTGTAGTGTATTTTGTGTGTGGCGAGATTAGGCAAATAAAACAGGTTACTATAGCAACCACGCAGCAGCGCCCTCAGCGTAATAAAAAAAAAAAAAAAGAAAAAAAAAGAAGAAGAAGCTGGTTGCACAGATTAAGTGTTACGCTAAGCTCCCCTATTTTTCAGTCAGAAAACTACTTTTTCTCTTTCTTCTTCCACTTCATGGCGCATAATGTAAAATTGCAATAAATAAATTAAACTTGAAAACATGAAAATTGGTACCCACCTTGTCACAGACTAGTTTCAGGAAGTGTTTGTTGATGTCGAAGTGTTTCCTAAACTATAAGACAATATA
>NC_136631.1:16022908-16072908 GCF_933228915.1 Telmatherina bonti | reverse complement strand
GCTACATGTTACTGTAGAATGATGGCTTCTGTCACCAAAGTTACAGCCACGAAGAGGCTTAACCTTGTACAAACACTTTTCACCCCCCCATGTTTAACTTAAACAAGGTTGGAATTACAGTAGCCTGAAACTATAGCTCATTCTGCTGCTTTTGGTTGCAAATAAATATTGACTCACTCTGTAATGTTCACAAACATGTCATTTTTTTATTTGTGTTTCCCAGAAATTGTTTGACAAAAAAAAAAATCCACATCACAAAAAATTATTTGGGTCCTCGAACCTCACAGAGCTCTATTAAGCTGCCATCAGCTCAAAGAGACGGTGACCTTCATCGCTCTGGGTTTGATGTATCTGCGCCGTGCCAGCGTCCTAATGTGGCTAACAACTTTGATGTGTTCAGCTCAATGAAGTTCCAGTTCTCTGCCCAGCTATATATAGGGAAAGGGGATGCATTTAAGCGTAGACTTGTAGACCGCAGGCATAATGAGTCTCTCATTTAGGTTTGGGATGCCTGCTCAGATGCTCTGATCACATTCGATAAGGAGAACCTGCAGGACGAGATGGCATACATCGTGGAGAATGACATCGTTGTGGCTGCAATCACTAAACAGCTTGACACTCTGTCTGGTAAGCACAAGACAAAGTTAAATGATGAAGTTCCATACCG
Organism: Telmatherina bonti; assembly: GCF_933228915.1. Lineage (NCBI taxonomy): Eukaryota > Metazoa > Chordata > Actinopteri > Atheriniformes > Telmatherinidae > Telmatherina > Telmatherina bonti. The sequence goes on along the minus strand of NC_136631.1, from coordinate 16,072,241 downwards.
TACCCAGTCGTCCGTCTGCATAACAAACTCTGAGTTTAATAGCTAATAGCATCACTTGCACTCCCTTCCTGTCCCCAAGTTTTGTTTACATGTGCTTTTTCCTGGTGACTGTTTTTAAAGACAAGTTTTGGAGTCATCCATGTTTTTCCTGCAGTTTAAATCAAAACCTCACATTTTGGAAACTGTTGTTCCTTGGCACCCTCTGTGAACACGTGAAATGGTCCAGTGACCTATTTAAAGCTGCCATGTGCTTCTGAGCTTCACCACCCCCTGAGGCACAAAATCGCTGACAGTGTGTAAGGCCGCATGGCTGTTGACATCAGACCAACTTTTGTGAGGTTCACAAATAAAACTCAGCCCTGCTATGTGCTTGACAGTTAAACTGGCATATTTATAAACAGTTTTCAACATTTTGCACCAAACAAGGAACGTGTGGTTTGCAGCACGTTTTTGCCTCGTGTGCCGCCCATGTGTCCGTTTCACTCCGCTCTCGTTTTGGCCGTTGAGTTGTTACACTCTTAATGCAGTACATGAAAATTATGCTTACCGCCAGCTGTTTTCAGCTCTTTACTCCAATCACAAAACCCCTTCATTTGACATCAATGTTGTCAGAACCAGTAGCTGCTCTGCGGATGGGTCCCGCTCCAAGTTAGCACGAGCCAGCATAGCTCAGGATCTTTCCATGTGTGGGATGTCCAGCTGTAGATATTTTAGGAAAAAGGGCAGCTTTAATACAAAATTTAAGAAGCTGGCATCATGTGCAAAGTGCAGAATGGTGTGCTTGTAGATAAATACTATTAGTCAGTGTAATGCGGCAGGCCAAGACCATTAAGAAGATTGTCAAATGCAACGCTTGGCATTTACCACGTGCCAGCGAGGAAAACCAGTGGTGTTTTATGAGGTGGTTTATAGATCTTCCACCACTTTGGTTGCAGACAAGACATCCTTTCCTTGAGTTTTTTCAAGGAAAAAGTAGCAAAGCACTGATTTAGTGTGATGATGCATTCACATAGCCAAGTTTGTCTTTGTGGTGTGAGAAAGTAACACAAAATAACATGCAGTCTGTCTTTGGTTCTTCTGCGCAGTAGTCACCTGCTGTATATCTTTCTTGCTGTCAGATAATGTTCAAGTGAAATACAGATCTAAGGTGGTCAAGTACACATGGCCCATGCCGCACCATGCAGCAGATGCTATCCCATGGGTGCGGGTCACTTTGGCAAACGGGGAGGTTCTTCAGGCAAAGCTTCTGGTTAGTTTAATTTTATTCCACGATCTTCTCTTCTTGTCTTGTCTCTTCTGCCTGTTACTATTCTTCTTCTCCTCTGTTTTTGCAGATCGGAGCCGATGGACCAAACTCGATGGTAAGGCAGGTATTAGGAATCCCCACAGTCAAGTGGAATTACGACCAGTCTGCTGTGGTTGCAGTATTGCACTTATCAGAGGTGGGCAACACATTTCACACACAGGGAAATACTGTTTATTAACCACCCAAAAACATCTATAGAGATATATTTAAAGTGCATAACTACAGTAACAGTGCAACTTAATTTCATGTATTTTGATTCATGCTTCACAGCCCACAGAAAACAATGTTGCATGGCAGAGGTTCCTCCCAACAGGCCCTATTGCAATGTTACCGGTAATACTTGTGTTCTATTGAAAGTCACAGGATATTGTTGAAATCTCTCCACGTTTCTCAGAATTATGATAAATTTTCACTGATCACTCTTTGTGCTCTCCAGCTGTCGGACACTAAGAGTTCTCTGGTGTGGTCAACCAGCCATCGGCTTGCGGAGGAGTTGCTGGAGCTGGACGAGGAGAGCTTTGTTGACGCCATCAACTCGGCCTTCGTGAGTCTCACTGTGACCATCAAAGTGCTGGTGTTATTTTTACAGTCACTTTTAAGATGTGTCAATAAGAAGTTGCAGCATTCTGTATGTGTGTGTGCAGGGGTTCTCCCTGGTCATGCACGGTAAGCTGTTTGAAGTGACTCACACCAAGTGTGCTCATTGTTTAGTTCAAACAATATACAATAGTAATATTCCCCTGCAGGAATGATATACCTATCTGTTTTTTGTGTATGGAGAAACTCTGTTTTCCCAAGCTGGCTATTTTTACTGGGCTTGCCGATGGATGGGGTCACCACGGTTGAGTCACGTTTGGTTTCAGGCCCTGGTTTGCTAATTAAACCTGTGGTCTCCCAGTGTCGACCATTACTGCATGGAATGTTTTTCAAACAGAGCTAATTCAATTGCATAGCCTGGCCGGCATCTTCTTTTAATTAGCCCAGCTACCGAGGCCCTGCCAAACCAGTTAGCTAAGGAGGGGGGAAAACATTTATGCTGGCCTGGAGCTCAGCTTTGCTCTTATGTCAGCTAAATTCTCTGTCCACTCTGAAGGGTAACATCTGTTTTCTTTCTCTTTTGGTCATTTTTTCTCTTTTTCTTGCCTGTCTGTGCACCCACTCACAGTGGAGTAATGAGAACCAGTCAGATCTAATAGAGACAGCTGGCTCTCTGTTCCGGGGCGCGCTGTCAGCCATCATGCCATCTGCAGGTTCACCTCGGCAGCTTCCACCGAGCGTGGCAGGGATTGGCCCAAAGAGCAGGGTCATGTTTCCACTGGGTATGGGTCACGCATCTGAGTACATCAGGCACAGAGTGGCACTCATTGGGTAAGGTAACAGTACAGAGAGCAGTGTCTTTTAGACTATTAGAAGATTTTGATGATCACCTGTATCACAAGCAGCAAAATCAACATTTTCGTCTGCATTGTGCATAAAGAATTGCTTGTGTTTGGATAGTGTAAGATATGTTTATCTTTGCAGGGATGCTGCCCATCGTGTTCATCCACTGGCAGGTCAGGGAGTCAACCTGGGATTTGGGGATGTGGCTTCACTCACGCAGCTCCTGAGCCAAGCGGCCTTTAACGGGAAAGACCTGGGTCAGTGAAAACTCTAAACAGACACAAATGCTGCAGCCATAGCTCTGTGGTTTCCTCTAAGCTCTTTTCCATCGCCCCAGCTCAAACGCACTCTGTTGATGTGAACTATAAAAAGCATAAGGTTTTCCGGCAACATTTATTTGATGTATTCTTGCCATTCTGCTGAAGAAATCTGTTTGTTGCTTTCCTTCAGAGATGAAAATCCTGTTATGACACGTCAAGTTTATTTTTACTTTATTAAATGTCCTGAAGTTATTATAGCACTGGTGCATCAACTTGATGTAGGAAACATATGGCAGACACATATAGGCTTAGACTATATTCTAACTATTTAACACTCACTGTTTTTGGTTTGTGCAGGAGCAATACAGCACTTGTTAGAATATGAGACTGAACGCCAGCGACACAATCTGCCCATGATGGCTGCCATCGACCTCATGAAACGGCTTTATTCCACTAACGCTGCTCCTGTGGTTGTCCTACGCACCTTCGGTTTGCAGGCCACCAACATGCTCCCAGCATTAAAAGTAAGCTCCTTCTCCACTAGGTTGACATCTCAGCCAACCTGTACTCACCACCTGTCAAACCTAAGCTCCGCCCACACCATAACCCCACCCTCCACCCTCTTTTCTGATTACATGGAGCTTTGCTTTAGCACTGTCTATAATTTTAAGGGTTCTGAGCCTACTACTATGGCATCTAAGTTTAGCCCCAAATTTAGTGTTACCAAAAGTGTGTGGGTGGGGTGCATGGCTGGCCTTTGGGCAGCGGACAGTGGTGTTGGCTTGTGTTTTCACACTCCTTTTATTACCGACCACTCATGTGAAATGGCTTTATACCCTACTAAGTGATTCAGACCAACACAACTGTAACTGGTTGCAAAGGCGTTTTAACGATGGAGGCACTGAGTTAAAAGTGACACTTTTTCCATATTAAATGGTTTAAGTTCTTAAGTTTACACGTGTCGTATAGGTTTGTAGTGCCACTGCAAAACTTTTAAAATCGTAACTCAGAGGTTGCACAGTTTCTGAATTTGTGTTTCTCTTTCACTCTGCAGGATCAGATCATGGCATTTGCAAGCAAGTGACACATCTGCGGGGAAGTGCTTGTTGGTCGAGCTTTAAGCTTTCAAAGCTGCAATGATTGTTCATGTAAAAAAAAAAAAAAAATAATGAAGTTTATTTTACTCCTTAAGTTGTTAACCTGTGTCTATGTGTGAGACATTTTGATAAATGTAATAAGAGCAAACATAACCCAAATCACATTTTTCATCTTTTATTAAAACATACATGTTTAGTATACACTTATGTCACGGATTCAAAAACAATTTACATACTGTCAGCCATCAGATTATTCCTTCTGATGGACACAGAGGCATATCTCAGCAATTGTGCAGCATAAAGTTTCTGTGATGTAAAAGCAATTCCTGCCAAATAATTTCACTGAGTTTATATTATATATATATATATATATATATATATATATATATATATATATATATATATATATATATATATACATATATATATACATATATATATATATACATATATACAGCAGTAGTAACAAATACATAGAATATTGTGAAGACAGCATAGGCGTGGCTAAGGAGCAGTTATACAAAGAGTCCAAAAGGTAACATTGGAAAAGGATGAAAAATAGTTTTACATAAACTTTCAAATTTTTCAGCTATTTTTACAATTCACAAGAAGTAAGGCATATATAATTCAACAAGACTATAAGCAAAAAGCAATAAGAAGGAACTTTTTTATTAAATAACTAAAGATTGTGTTGTTGGATGCACTGTCTACACTTAATGAGTGGTTTTCTATTAGTAATCTGAAACATTAATCAAGGGGAAAAAAAGGCCATTGCAATTCAGCTATATTTGATAAAGTCTTTCCCAAGCAATACTGGCTGCACTTTTTAAAAAAAAATACAAAGACTAATGTCAAAACTTTACAACACTCTCTGTGAGAGGCGTTTCTCCACAGATCCCTCTTTGCCCCCCTGAGTCATGGTGAATTCCTCACTATTGATGAATATATATACAAATCTAAAGATGGCATCAAAGCAACTGATGGTGTCTTCGCTACAATATCTGCAGTTAAAGTGTTACGTGCAATGTTGAGGAAAAAAGCTGCATGGCTGTCAGCTGCTCTCTGTTCAATGATGTCGCACTTGTCAAAGGCAAAGAACAGAACAATTATGAGTCCTGTTAAATAATTTACTGCGAGAATAAAGAGAAAATGAATTGAGACAGTTTTAGATGCAGCTCCAGCAGCTAGTATAAATGTATTCCACTGTACTGCACAGCGCACACCAGGACCACAGTAAGCACCAAAATACCATGACTCCTTGCAATGCCTCTAAGTTACCCTCTATACACCACACGGGTAGGTGAGAAAGACATTTCAGATCAGACACCCATAAGGCAAAATGTAAACGTTTCATACAAAATAAGCTCACTAATTATGAGCTCAACATACAGTAGAAATAGCTGGCCTTATAAAAATATAGTGATTTTCTTTACTTTTTTCAAACAGTTCTTTCGGTATTTGCAGGGTGCTGAGGTTGAGGAAGAAATGAGGGGGCATGGTGGGTGAGGAAGCGTGGTGGGACCGGGTGTGTCTGCAAGGAGGCAGGCTGATTGAGGGTGGACAGAGGAAAGGGGGCCCCACAGTGACAGACTGTTCCTCTCAGTGCCAGCTACAATGACTGCGAGCTGTCCTCAGTGGATGTTGAAGTCTCTGAAGAAATCAAAGGTTGCCCCCAGGGCCCAGCTTGTCTCCACGTTGTTCACTTTCTTAGCCAGCTGTTGAGTTAAGTAAAAGAAAGATCTGCATTATGACAATATAGAAACACTTTTTTAAAGCTATTTTCATATTGATTTAGAGTGCAACACTTGCAGCTTGACATATTTGGACTCCCTCATGCATCGGCCATAGTTACCAGGCTCTGAGTCACCTACCTGCAGCACAGTGCTGTCCTTGAAGCCAAAGCCCTCCTTCAGCAGGCAAGTGATATATGTCATATCCATGCAGAGGAAGGGGCTGATAGCACGGTATTTGGTCATCTTGTTGCACACTGCAAACACAAAAAAGCCACAGGCATCAGTCATGATAATAACTCATGGTTCAAATGCAACTATAAGAAATAAAATCACTTTCTTCCATAATTCCATGTAACCATACATACAGACTTTTCTAACCTCTGTGCAACATGATTAAAAGATGACCTTTTTTCGTTTTGTTTGGCTGCATAAACAGGGAGGTGCAAGAAGTACGGCTGAGGGTCAGCACAAGGCTGCGAGTGGGTGGTGGCGTTTAACAGCCAAGCACATGTGTGTGTGTGTTTCGGTGTGTTAGATTCCAGGTGGTGTTTGGCTGTCAGGTGCCCTACTGCCGGGACTAGGCAGTAACACTCGTTGCTGCCAGTCCAGCTTGAGCTAGACTTGTTCCTCGAGACCACATGACAGTGTTCTCACAACACAAAACCACCTTACATAACACACCAACTCATTTCTACTTGTTTTGAATGTCACTCTTCCATAAAAACCAAGCATAGTGTGTATTAATTAAATAAACTGCAATATTTCTGGGTAAATTACCTTATCTATTTCCATAACATCTTTTGGTTAATAGCAAAACATTTGTCATCTTTTGCTGTTTGAGCTAATTCTTTTTTCATAGGAGAAGATGAACCATTTTGGTAGAGTCGTAAGCACTACTGGACGCGCTTCAGTTGTTTTACAGCATGGCTCGTTTGCATGGAGTTTCAGACTTGTAAGAATTAGTTTCTCACGCAGGTTTTCCAACCCTCAAGAAGTTAGCATGTAACCATTACCTTCTTTGGCTTTCTTCTTGAAGTCCCTGACTTCAACCGCACCACCTCGGCTGCCTGCAGTGAAGAAAAAAAAAACAAACGTGCAATTAAAATACCTACTTTGCACAAGAGATTATAATTAGCATGAAGAAAATGGCAATGGAAGGTGACTTGTTGGTCGGTTCCCACTCACTGATGAGGCCGGTTTCCACAGCTCTGTCGAAGTAGTGGGAGAAAGCGTAGAAGATGCTGCTGCCCTTCACTTCATATGGCTGGTGAAATATGCCTTTGACCACCCTCATGACCTCATAGTAGCACAACTTATAGCCTGCATAGCCTAAAGAAGACAAGAGAGGATATGTGGTCTTGTTTGACGAAAATTTTTTCCAAACTTTGAGGTAAGTAAAGGAAACAGTGACTTGAAGTTGCATGGAGACAACAATGGATGGAATGCAGCAAGAGGAGCTTCATGCCACACTCCGAGGTCAGCGGGCGGGTGAAACTGGGGGCCAGATTATATACAAGGGAAGCCCCAGAAGGATGAGTTTCACACAGTCCCATGGGCATGCTTGGTTCAGTTGTGCCAGCAAACCCATGTGCTGACAAGAGCAGCAGTTAGTGCAACCCTGTTGTGCTGTCTATTTTTACCACATAATTGTGATCGGGCCAAATCAAGCTGCTCGTTACACACAAAGAAATAACTCAGGGACAAGCCCAGCATCTTTTGGCTACTTCACTGTGGTATGGGAGTGACTGCCTTATTTGTGAAGTTAACTGACAGTTTTCTTTTTCATTTAAATACAAGGTTGATGACAGTATAATTGTTCAAGAGGGAATCCAAAGAGACAGAGGATGACAAAACATGTGTTTGGTGCCAAGATTAAAGGAACTTTAGCTGATATATGTTCTCATGTTAAATTGCATTGTACTGTACTCTATTGTATCCCAGACTCGAGAAAGGAATGTATGGATTGTTGGACCCAAGACGCCGGGAAGGAATTCAAAACCTCAGGCAGCTTTTATCTTACCGTCTGGAATCCCGCTAACTTTATAGGTGTTTCCTCCAAAAGTCACTTCTTCTCTGAACTTTTTTGGCAGGCAGGAGCTAGTGAAGATTTTCCAATCCAGTCCTGGGAAAAGAAAAATAAGAAACAGTTTGAGAATTTTCTGAACAAAGACAAAGAGTGGAAATAAAAAAGTGCACACTGGTGTGAAATACTTTACCATCAGCTCCTAGTGCTCCGAGAGTTGCCAGACGGGCAGCATAAAGGCCATTTCCAAGGTAGCTATTTAACAGAAACAATAATCATGGTAAGTTTCAAGACAGATTTGTACTTTTTACTGTAAAATATTAAGAACATGAATTAGTATAATCTCAGTAGTTTACCTGTGTGTGTAAAGTTCATATGTATTGTTGAACAGGTTGAATCTGGCTGTGTAACTGGGCGGGGCAGACTGAATTGTTTTCTGTTGAAAAAACAACAAATTATTAAGAGGTATGAATTTTTTATATAAAAAATATTATATTATATTTTATATAAATTATTTTATCCACCACAGTGATTATTTTATTCACCTTTGACTTTGGAAGGAATGTGATCTGTGTAGATCCTCCACCCAAATCCAGAATCCCTACTGTCCGCCGTGTGTTGGAGTACAAATGACCTACAGCAAACAAGCAAAAAATTAAGGACCTCACACTGGATCGAGGATGATGGAGGTGCTATGCATCATTGGTGCAACATAAAGAGCATACTGTCTAATTCTAAGGAACTATTACTAATTTTAGGTGGAACTTGTTCCTCTTGCAATTACTAGTGTCAGAATGATGCATGTTTAAATAAATCTGGTGGTATCATATGTGTGATAAACGTTAGGAAATATTGCTTGTTTTTGCAACCTGTTTAGAGCCAGTGATTCAAGCACAAAACCACAGAAAGGAGACAAGAGTCTTTTACTGCAGGGCTTCGGTGTACACTAGAGCCTCCTGACCACTAACACCACAAGCAGTGTCTTACCTGTAAGGAAGTTCACTGTGACCCAGGCAAGGACTCCTAAAACAGTACATTACAGGGCATTAGTTAAATATCTGAGAGGGGATTGTACCTGATTAATGATGTGGTTCAGATGTGTTCAGGAATCCAGAATAAACTAAAGATTAGTCCAGCTCACCCTCATTAGGAGAGCTAGCCAAACCAACCAAGGTAATTACAGGTGACTCAGATGTAGAGTTATTGTTCTAATAAAGTGAGGATGACACATAGCACACACTCTGATGAAATCTAACACAGTCTTAATGAGCGATGTGGAACTATATACTAAATTAAAAGGGTGTGGGGCTGCTTGCACTCACACTGGTGTATTTATGTGCCTCAAAGAGGTAGTAACAGAACTCTTGTAAAAAACAAATTACGAGAGCACTATTGTTTCTTACAGACTGTTAAGCATCTGGTTAGACGATATCTAATTAAAAAATCATTGTTAAAAAATAAAAACATAAAATTTCTTGTTGTTTCCACAAATGGAAAGAGAAAACTCACCTTCATTTGCTCCATTCATGATGGAAACACTGTTGTTTGGCACAAAAAAGGGGGATTCTTCAAACACTTCTTGTACCTATGGAATAAAGTTACCCACTGAATATGAGTTCTAGTTTATGTGACAGCATGCTAAGATACTTTACTGGTATTATGAGTATGTTTAATCAGGCTGCAGAGGACAGATTGTGTTTTTTAGAGTGTTTTGGAGTGACAGATAACTGAGCCACATCATGGCTGGAACAGCAGCCTGAATAATACTTAAAATGCCAAATATGGTTGCTCCACACAACCCAACAACAGCTGTTCTTTGCAACATGATAGCCACCAAATGGGCAGACTTGCTGCCTTTTCGTTCAGTGACAGTTGTAAGCACTTAGTGGTTTTCTCATCCCGTTCTCTGGTGGGACGGCTGGTGTTTGTGCCAAATTGTCTGAGGGCAGAGTGAAAACGTGCCTCACCTCCTTTAAAAGGGCATTGGCCTTCTCTTCAGGGAGCAGACGCAGACCTGCTGTGGCCTTCAGGACCACTGGCGTCCTCTTCCACTCTTCCTCTGGCACTGTTTTCTTGGCAATTTTCAGTAATTGTCGGATGGTGTTCCCACCCTGCAGAAGATATCAAAATAAAAGATTTCCATATTGAATGAATGAATGAAAAACACCTTATTAATCCCCAAAGGGAAATTCAATAAAAGGTAAATTCAACAAGAGTAAGTAACAAGATATTTAATATGAAATAAGTCTTTGAACCATACAGAAAACAGAAGGTGAGTGAACATAAATCAGGAGTAGGAGGCTGTTTTTGGAAATACACACTATTTACGCCACACAAATCCAACTCAAAAGAAAATCGTTGTGGTTTAGTGGTTATCAGACAGTAAACAACTCCTTGGTATGCCTTATTATTACTAATAATAAGCCGTTGTGCAAGCAGGTATACATACCTCCTCGGGGTTGTCCTTATATTCAGAAAGACCAGGTTTCACTGCGTGAAACATTTCATTGTCCAGAACTGGCAGCTCAACTAAAAGAAAAAAGGTCAGAAATCAGATTGAAACAATTCAGTCAAGTGCAGGATTAAGCAGAAAGTATATATACATATATACATATATATATATATATATATATATATATATATATATATATATATATATATATATTTTTTTTTTTTTTTTTTTTTTTTTTTTTTAAATATATATATATATATATATATATATATACATACATGTGGGTATTTAAACGTTAACTCTTCACCTACATTCAGACTGTTTTAAAAGTCTGCTTCCTACACAGTTGAGTCAGACAAGCAAATGAAAAAGTGCACATCTGCTACTTTTAGACTGTCCTGTACTCTGCCAGTGCATTTTTGTCATTACACCACACCGCGAATGACCTAACAGCAAGCAGAGTGGGAGTCAGCAGCGTGTGCAAATCCATATAACTGGTTTACAGCAAGTCATTGACTTACCAGGATCTTTCTGGATGAACTTATAAATATGGATTCTAGTGCCGGTGCTGCCAGCGTCAAACATGATCCCATAGAAAACGCGACTGTGGCCAGGGGAGGGGACTTCAGGTGCGGGCTGGTGCACCTGAATTGGGTGGAAAGCCTCAGGTGCAGGATGCACTACTTCAGGCACCGGGTGGAAAGCCTCTGGTATGGGGTGGACGACTTCTGGTGCAGGGTGGAACACCTCGGGGACCTCGGGGTAAGTCGGGACGCCGGGCTGGATGACTTCTGGTACAGGATTTGAGACCTCAGGGAGGAGGTTTTCTGTGTTGGCAGAGTGCTCCCGGTAGCGGTAGAAGTGAGGGATGTAACGGTGGTGCCGGTAGTAGGTCGCCTCCGCGAAGAGACTCCCAACCAGAAGCCGAATGCACAGACTGAGGAGCAGGGTCTGCATGGCCGTTGTGTTCACAGCCAGAGGGAGAAAACAGCTGGGGTGCAGAGGAGAATGCTGAGGACTTGTGGATGCTGGAGCAAAAGGCAGACAGGGGACCTGCAGAGAGAGCAGTGGAGATGGAGAGAGGCAGAGTGGATGCGATGCACACTCAGGACTGTCCGACAATCTGATCACAGTATATAAAGACATAAGGACCTGGCGTGGGGCCACACCAAGAGAAGCCATCCACCAATCATGTGACGGTCCGTCCCAACTTCATCAGGAGTCCCCCCACCCCCATCTCTTTTCCAGGGAACCAAGAAGAGCGATGACTACCTGCTTACCAACAGCATTTCCTTTTTCTGCCTTTTTTTAAGAGGAAGATTATTTCTGGCCACGTTTTTTCCCCTCCTTATCTTTTACTGGTTATTCAGTAAATGTCTCACCATGAAAAAAAACTCCAAAATGGTCTTTAAATACTTTTTATGGGTGTATTTAAGACTTGTATTGGAGCTTGCCTCAGAAATTCCTTCTCGCTACAAGTCTTTGGACTTTCACAGCTTCATGACTTCTTTAAATTTTACCACTGCTCAAATTAGGAGTGATGTAAGTTTTTGTTGGCTGTCATAAATGCTCTTCTGATAGTTTCTATATTAATCACTGGAGTTTATCAAACTTAATAGCTTAAGTCTGTTATTGTTTGCACTCATTTTGGGATTACTCTTAACGTGCCAGCGTTGCTTTATTTAAAACTTATCATAGCATAGTTACTCTGAAAGAAAGATCTTTTTTTCTTGTGCTACTACTTCTGCTAAATAACGTTCAGTAGTTGAATGTGCCTCACGTGAATATATATATTTTTAAAAAAGAATAAATCTTTTCACAATCCTGCAATAATCACCAAATTAAAGCCACTGCAGCTGTTTCACCAACCTTCAAAAATGCAAATGTGATTTGCTCTCCAGCTGGCATAAAAGTTTAAAGAATGTTAGCAATCATCTCACTCCCACTCATCTCTGTGTTAACCACAGGTTTTCCAAGGGAAAAATATTTGGGCTGCAAGGCACGACTCACGAGAGAATGCATGAAAAGCATGAGTAGCAGTTTCTCCGCTTTAGATGGGAGTTTGGTGTGGCATCATAAACTGTGCTCTGGCGCATCAGCTAATGATTTCTTATGCAAAGTTACTGGTTATAGTGCAAGATGCAGAGGCAGCAGGGCATCCCACAGCACTGCAACTCAGAGTCAAAGAAACTCTTGAGACCTTACTTGAACTGAGATTTGTACCAGGCTGCGATATTTTTCACCCACTTTGTATCAACAGAAAGAGGACAGATCTGGAAAAGTCAAGTGAGGCATCTCTAAGGAACTGACCCTGTCTCAACCCTCTGTTTCAAGTCATGCAAAGACTGTGGCAGAAACCAAGTTACTGACCTTCCTAACCAGGAGAGTATGGGGAGGACAGAGGTCCTGTCAATGGGCACTAGAAAGTGCAGGAAGACCACGGTAAGGACAATGTGGGGAGGGTGGGGCTTGGCAACAGCGATCGCCCATCTTGCCATTCCACTCCCAGGACACTCCACTGTGCAAAGCACTGTTCCAACACTGTAATTTAGACTAAAAATATTGGACTTTCTTTCCTCCTTCCTTTTTTCTAAATACTGTGGCTACTTTTTTCAGTCCTGTGGCTCACCAGAATGGTTGTTTGCCCCTATCAAAGTGTACATGTGCACCTCTCAATAACTTGTGCCCATAGATAACTTGTTTTTTGATAGGGGGGATGTGACATTATTAAAGTCTGTATTGAAGTGTGTCCTTTTGAAAACGTCAAACGTTTTATCTGCCTTGCATTCGATTTCTAAGAATATTTTTGAGGTTGTTTGATCTACATGTAGGGTGTCATTTTGCAATCAATATTTATGGTGTGCAATGTTTTTGACAGCAGTAATCCACTTTAGGAGAATTGCAGTTTGTGCCATGAATCACACGATGACTTAACCTCCAACACGCACACACCTAGATTTGTTTAGCAACTGTAAAATCATGCAACAGTTAACCTTTTAAGTTAAATGTCATTACAATTTTATTGTACAAAAACATTTTTAGAAATATTGTGTTTAATCAAAAATAGCTTAAAATAAGTAAATCTATTAGACAATTTCTATGTTGGCCAATGTTGCTAGGATGTTTAAATATGCATTACTACTGAGTGAGCCTATTGCACCATGTCTGTGTGAAGCATGACACAGCACATTACAAACACGCTGTTAAACGAGTTAGTTTCAATACAGTTTGGTATTTAGTTTTAAGTTAAGTGAAACCGTAAAGCACGAGAAAGGACCCCAGCTTTGTAATCTACACTGTGCAATATATCATTAATATGCTGCAATGTTGCCCTCAGGAATGCCATGTTTGTGGGTGTCCTACCCCAACAAGTCCATTGAAGAGACCCAAACCTTGTCATTACAATTCCAATGATAATGACAGCTTTGAAAAGCTAAGGGTTATTTCAGTTTTCTCTCCTTGCTGTCATAGTAATTACCTTTAAATTTAGTCTTCAAACTCTTCATGATGCCAGAGCACAGAGCGACCCTATATGATTCAGTTTACAGTAGCTACACCCAGCGCACTTGCAGTATCTACTTTTTCTGTTTGATAAATAATCAGCTGTGGACACTCCTATGCTCCTGCCTACAGGGAGCTGAACAAGATGATGGAGAGAATTCAGTGGTTTAAACTTGAATTACGACCTGCCTTTACATTGTTTCTGTTGGCAGAGTTCTAGTGGAAGATGTAAGCCAACTGCATTTATGCTTATCTTAGTGGTTTTCCCAAAACTTCAATAGAAAACAACTGCGGGAATCGCAGTAAAGAAAAAAGCAAAAACAAAAGAGGAAAAAAATACAACAAAACACATAGTTCTTTTCAGGATAACATGGACAATACTGTTGACAGGAGCCAAATGTATCTCATGTCATCTTGTGGGAGGAGATCATGTGCAAACAGATCCTGTTTGATAGAAGCCAGCGTGAGAAGACAGTAATTACAAGACAAGTGACAAATGCAGTCATTCTAGGTCAGTCCAGAGGCTGTTCAGGAGAGGACACATCTGCATCCCATTATCTCATGCACTGATTGTTTCTTTTTTAAATCCTTCAGTCCATTATATGAGAAAGTAATAATAAACATTGTAAAATTAAAACAAAGCAGTCATATCTGCAGTGTAATATTCCAACAATACCGTCATTCTGTCTTTTAAACTGTCTATTTTACCTCAAAAATAGAAAAAATCTATTTGTTCCACAGGTTCTTAAGCATAAAAGTAAGGAAGGTTAATAAAATGTTATTCATTAATCACTTTTCATACATGAGCAGCAGAGTACATGATAAAAACAACATTTTGCATAATACGAATAATATAAAACAACAATTAAAGCTCACATCTACACGTTCTCTCTCTCTCTCTCTCTCTCTCTCTCTCTCACACACACACACACACACTAACACAGCCAAAGCGCCACCCCCCCACCTTGACAAATCTTCTGACTGAAGTTTTAGAGTGCACCTTGGTAAACCTCAGAGACCCAAGTGCAAGTGAATGCAGCATGTAATGCAGCCTACTCCTGCATGCTGTTCTACAACACAACCACATTCTTGATTATAATGTAGCATTTGTAAACTGCCTACGTGGGTGATAACGTCTGTCTGTCTTAACTGTTCATATATTATGGAGAAGTTGCAAAAGTCACAAGGCTGCCAGATGTGACAACTGTGGAGACCATGGGTCAATAATGCTGAAGAAACACTTCTAAATTTAGATATGACCCATAGCATGTCTTTCAAGTCAATAATGAAGCCTAACTAAAGCCATATAAGGCACGGGGGGGGGAACAGATGTGTATATATACACATTTGTTTATTTATATAGTATTGTATGGCGATATGTGTTTGTGTTTCTGTGTGTGTGTGTGTGTGTGTAATTTTCAATACGTTCATAAATTTAGCTTTACTTATTGCATTTATTGATTTTAAATAAATAAATAAAAAATTTATTTATTTTTTATTTATTTATAAATAAATAAATAAACTAAACGTTATTTAGCAGAAGTAGTAGCACAAGAAAAATTTTTTTAATTAAATAAATAAAACATTTATTGACCAGTTTAATTGTAATAAACTGTTAACTATTTCAATAAAATCTAAAGATTTTATTTTCTTATAAAAGAGATCCTTGTAAAAGACACAAACGCTCCCCCGTATCAATATTGTTGTAGACCAACCACTTGGTTGAAAGCTTATAAGTATCTTCAAGCAAACTTGTGACTGATTAAAAAAAAGAAATAATAATAATAATAATAATAATAATAATAACAATAGAGTTTAAATATTTAGTTAAACTACAAGTGGGGAAATTATGGCAGTTAATGAAGAAAGATCTGAAAGCACGTCAAAGGGGGCAGCGTCGTCTCCATGACAACAGCTGAAACAAACATTGGCAGTGACCATCGCTGTATCTTCGCATCCGTCCCTGCTTCCTTTTAAGGTTTGTTGTAGTTATGCCACCGACAAAAGCTTCCAAAATAAAGCGTGTTAAAGGAGGGTAAGTGTGCGCCTTTTCTTATCCTTACATACTATCGCCAAAACTGACGCTCGTGCTGCAGCAGCAAATTGTTTTATTTTGGCGCAGGAAAGGAAAGAAAAACGGAAAACATGAGACAAAAGCGGATAAAGAGACGGACGTCGAGACGGCCAGGGCCAACGCCGCTCTGTGGGAGCTGAGGTTAAAGGTCACCGAGCAGGACGCCTCGGATTATCGGGAGCATAGCTATAAAACTGCACGCGCCAACGAGATGCTGACCAATCAGCTGTACCAGCTTGAGAGGGAGTCCCTTGACATGACTGCTTTCTGGGAGAAAGAATTTGCAGCTAAAGAGGAAAAAGTAAGAAAGTCTTCACAGGTGTTCGTTAAAGATGTGTAACACTAATTCACAAGTTTTCTGTTGCTCTTAACAGATCAGTAAACTGGAGGAGCGCCTCAAAAAACAAGAACTCCTGGCACTTGAAGAGAAGAATAAACTGGTGAGTTCATGGTAATGCAAGGTGAGGTGTAATTCAGTCCGTGAAACATGGCCAAGCTCACGGAATTTACATGGAAAGAAAAAAAAAATAAAGGTTCCTTCCTAGGAAGACAAAAAAGAAAAGAAAAGAAGAAGAAGAAGAACTATTAAAAAAAAAAAAAAAAAAAAGTAAAGAAACCTTGTTTAAGGATGGTAGAAGCAGAAAAATAATGGCCAAACATAGCAAGTGTTGGATCTGCATAACTTTGTAGCTGTCAGAAAAGTTAAGGGTAATTCTTCCTCTGTTACGATGCTGGTGAAAGTAAAGCAACAACAAAAAACACACAAATTGCAATGAACTGAAAACGATGACCTCATATAATTCCTGAACTGTATTTATCAACTCATCCTGTGTCAGCTGGGTATACTGTCCACCCATTTAGTCCCAGCAAAGTTCTCTGTAGAGATGAGGCCACAAACAATGTCTCATTTAATGTTCTGCTGCCAGACTCTCATCCCATTTCCTCTGTTTTCCTGTAGCCTACCATCTGCAAGACCTTCACTGGGCACAGGGTCAGTCCTGGGTCTAAACTGATTAATGATGCTGACTGATCAAAGGATACCTGAATTAGGGATAATCTGGGAGTTTGTTGGACAAAATCCAGTACTTATGTTTTTAATTATTATAGTTACTTCTAATTTAACAAACTATAAGTGAAAAAAACATTAAAACATTTATCTTGCTGGAAGAATGTGGGATTTGTTGCAGGCGGCTGAATTGCTGTAATTTTCTGTTTGGATCTCAAACCTGTAGCATTTCAAAAATGTGCTGCGCTGTCTCCTAACAGCTGTCTTGTATGTAATTATGTTGACATTCATTATGGTATAAAAAAAAACAACTAAACAAAGCAGCTGTTAAATAAAAAAAAAAAGCCTCACATGCCGAATTACATGGTCTAATGTTATTTTAATCCACAACAGTGGCCACAGGAAAAAAAACATAATTTAAAAGTGCTTGGTCGGGAAAAGGCAGTCACAATACTGGTTTTGATGTGTTAACCATACTTCACTTGTCGCACAGATCTTTAGCCTAGAAAGCCGCTTTAAGTTACATAACATACACCAAAGGGAACTTATTTTGGCTCAAACCCTCGCTGACCTTGACTTCTCGTATAGCCCAACTATCAAACTTACAAGAAAAAGTCAAGCAGCAAAAAATATACGGAAACCTTTTGCTAGCAGCTGTTTTCCATCTTCTAGCCTTTACTTCATGATTGTTAAATGGAATCCCAATAAGTTTCTTAGGATGAAACAGGAGGCATGGTCTGGACCAGCATTAAACAGTCCTATTTCAGACACGTATGGAATTATCACATATGCCTGGTTAGGGGCGGAAAAGATTCTATTTCACTAGAAAAATGTGACTTTGAGACTTGCTGTTTGCACTTCATTTAACTTTCCAAAGTGATAAAATGGTTTATTGTGAAAATGAAACATGGCAAAATGTGAAAGTGTCAGTTAATCCAATTATTTTACTGTATGAGACACAACCTAAGAAAAAAAAAAAACAGATGTAAGCGATACTGATCAGTGTTAACTTCAGACTGGTGAATGTTTTTTTGTTTTTTTTTACCATTTTCTTAGATCACATAGGAATAAAAATGAGAAGATGTAAACCGGCCGCTGCAGTGATGTAGATGAACATTTGCGGAGTTATCTGAAGAATAACGATTAGGCCTGAAGTTGTAATCAGATGGTTGATAACCTCTCATTTAGTCATCATGTCCATGTTTGTGGGTGCGTGTTTTTCTAGTCTTTCATGACTTTGGTCACTTTGTCACATTTTTGCACAGACAGGCTTTTCCACAGTAGCATCTTGAGACATTTAACATGACTGATCTGTGCTTAAGTTGGCTTGTAGAAGAGTTTACCCTCATGAACTCTTGTCTAAAGTCTGGCAGCTTCCAAAAATTGCAGTTGTGGAATTTCTTCCACAGCTTGAGTACATATCAAAATGATCTTCTTGGCATTTTATATACCACATGATTCAATTCCGTTTCTTTATGTTTATGAAGGTCACTGATTTAAACATGGTCCAGGAAAAAATGAGAGAAAAGGAGGCATGGGAAGCCCAACTGGAGCAGGAACTCATCAATGTGAGGAGACATACTACAAGATAATGTCTTCATTTGTGGAAATGTTTTAACATAGTCAATAATCATGTTTTGTCATGTAGATTCAACAAAGCATGGACAATGCCAAAAAGGAGCACAGAGAAAATTTAAGCAGAATGAAGGAAAATTTCATCAAGGAAAAGGTAAAGCATTCGAAAGCATCAATAAAAGATGCCCCCATCCAGGAGGATGAACCCACTATGATATAACCATGATTTGAAAGTGCATTGTCAGACAAACCTGACCCCTTTATTCAATGGAAGATGAGAAAAGATAGTGGTGAAAACCAAGGTGGAAAGATGAAATTAGCTCATGTCCTTGCAGGCGTACGTGGAGGAAGAAGTAATGGAAAAATGCAATGCAAAGATCTCCATGTTGCAGCAGGACCACCAAGAAGCCATTGTGTGAGTGTCTGTACTGCTGTGTTATGATTTTCTATTTTATCCTTTAAACTGCGCTGTCATGCAGAATGCAAAGAAAAAATAACTTATTCATGTTAAGTGTTTATGTATATAAATACATATAACCAGAACTAATGTTATTTTCTTGACCACACTGGTACATCCATGTGCATTATAGTGTACATCACCAGAGCCAACGATCACATCCTTAGTCATCCCAGAAACGCCTGCATAAAGGAGAGAGTACAGCATGTGTGGAAGACCATAGTTTATTACTTTTGAGGCTATAGGATGTGTACTCTGCCTCTGCTGTGCTATTTTTACAGCTCATAAAACATTAAAATTGATATTGGTGTGGCCTCTCTGGCTTGGTCCTAGTGTCAGTAATTGATTTAAATTTGAACACATAAGTCAAACACAACTATTCAATGGACTGTTTTCTAGACAATACTTTCAAAATCATGAACAAACACATCCAAACCCATACCCGCTTTGTTTTGTGCTACCTGAGCCACCTCATACAGGACAAATTATAATCTGCAATGACTACATCATCAGAACTTCTCATAACTGGAGAGAAATTTCTCAGTGACTTGTTTGTCTTGTCAACTATTTAGACAATTGGAAGGTGCCTTGCATGCTGCATTCAAGGAGCATGATCGCCTAAATGAAACACTGAAAAATACCATAAAGGAGGGAGAAGACCTGAAGAAATTGGCAAATTCACTGGTTGAGAAAAACACGTTGCTTGCACTGGACAAGGTGCGTTTGAACCAAAACACAGCAAACAGTAGTATACATATGAAGTACCAGTTCTTGCACAGACTATTTATTGCCATTAAATAATTCTGAGTTATGAAACACTTGTCAGATCTGTTCAGAATATATTTCAGATGGTTTTTCCCTTGTGCTGTTTACTTGTGCTGACCATGTTTATTTTGCTTGTGGTCCTACTACCCCCCCTCCACCTCGTGACTACTATCCAACCTCTCAGTGGTCAGTGGTTGTGGTGAGTTTCCACTGGTGTCTGGGTTCAAATGCAGCAGCTTGTCTTTTGCAGCTTTCTGGCACTGATTCTTTAAGATAAATAAATATTGGGTTCATTAATCTCACCCTGATGATGACAGGAAATCAAGAGAGTAAATCCGCTTTACTAATCACTCAGCAGTCCAAGCAACCACACAAATAATGATCTGTTCTGCTTCTATAAAGATGTAAAGACTTTCCATAACTGTATCATCTATTTAACTGCTCTCCTCCAATGTCTTCTTACCCAGGACATGCTTGAATCAATGTTAAAGAAGGAAGCAGCGCAAATGAAAGCAAAAAGAAAGGAGCTTTCTGAACTCATGGCCAAAGCTGTTTCCTTGGAAAAGGCCCTGAGGTTACAAAAGGGAAAATTTGAAGAACAGGAGAAGGAGAACAAGATGAACCTGGTCACTATCCAGGCCAGCCAAGTAGAGCTGGACAAACTGCAGAAAGTCCTTGCCATGCGGGAGAAGGAGATGCAGAAAGTGAAGCAGCTGGGGAACATCATTGTACAGAAGCGCACAGAGCTTGAGAACTTCTTTCATGAGGCGCTGGATCATGTGAGGCAAGAGATAGCTGCCAGTAAACTTCGGTGCAAGAAGGAGGCACTGCAAGAGTATCATTGGAGGTTTAGAGAAGCCACAGCAGGAAAGATAAAGTTCCCACCCGTCCGCACTTTCTATAAAAGTCCCTACAGTACCAACTCTGTCTATTCAGACCTGGAGGCAGTGTCAGAATGGTAGATCTACTTCCTTCCTTTCTCATCTTTTCCATTACCGTTGTGGTTGAATGTGTGACATTTTTAATTTCTCATGTTTGTTAAAGCCGCTTTCCACTCTATGCGGTGGTAAATTAAACTTCATTGTTCATCTTAATGCAGTCTGTAATTGATAAATACATGGAATGATGTAACAAGATAAATTGTTTTAATTTTGATCTCTCTTCTTTGAAGGTCTCATCTTTCAGGCAGTGAAGTCCAAATCTCAGATCTAACTTGGGAGCAAAAGGAGGAAGTACTCAGCCTTCTCTTTGCTAAAATGAATGGACAGAGGGGAAGGTAATCGCCCACTCATGTTACTGGCTCAGGTTTAACTTAGCAGAAGCCTCACTGGTCGTTTTGCTCATCCCAGATAACAGATTAAAATCCATTTGTAACCCTTTAAAATAAACTAACTTCTGCAACAATTAACTCTGAAGAACAAAGTGCAATGACACCATGAAGTTAGACCAGCCTGAACCTCTGCTGACTCCTCCCTCTTTTTAATGTTTTAAACAGCCATTTTCTCAGCAGAAGAGGATACCATAAAACATAAGTTAGGCTTCAACCAATTTTCTTTTCCATCCAGCTGCTTAAAAAGAATGAAGAAAGAGTCTGGGCACAATAGTAAAAATAGGCCCAGCCACAGAGTCGTGTGCTTGGAAACAAACATCTGGTCACGTCGATTTTCTTTTAGCCTATTGGTCCTTCTTCACGTGCACCAACAGTTTATTTTGTTCTTTGAACACTTGCGGTCATAGAGCAGCTGGTAACATGATTTTCAGAGAGGAGTGTGCAGGGGATCTGGATGCACGGGATAAGGCAGGCAAGAGAAATATATTCATGTTAGCAATGGTCTGGCACCTAGTCCAGCAGAATAACACAGAGCATTTGGCAAGTGGAGACAGTCAGTTAGCAGCGTCCAAATCCGTGAGCACGGTGTTGACCCAAAGTAACCTCTTTAAGGCAGGCTGGAAGCCTAAGTGAAAAAACACAAGTGTGCTATAAAACACGATTTTCTCTGCAATCTCCTGTATTTAACTGCAACTCTTTGTTTTCCTGATAGAAAAGTTTGCCAACGTCTGGCTTCACGTGCCTCCTCTGAGAAGCAGAAGAGCCTCAGTGACACCGATGCTGCCGAGTAAGACACAAAAAGAACGGATGAGAATAAAAGTTGCAATTTAGAGGCCTGTGCAGATTTATTGGTCCCACATTGCATGTTTAGCTGAAACAGCAGCGGCTGCAAAAACGTCAGTGCCTACATGTGATTTATCAAGACGGTTGCATTTTAGCGTTGCATAATGATGACTGTCTTCTAGAATTAGAGACGAGCTCTGCCCAGCAACCATCAGCCCAAAGGCGCCTGAGTCCATTCTGCCCTCAACCCCAAACAGCCTTCCGGATACGTACACCACATGACCTCAATGGAGCCGCTGCATTTCATATCACAGTTTGAATTGTTTGCTTTTGCTCCATATGCTTCCCATAGTGTCTCAGTGATGAGTGTACCAGAAAACAAGTTGTGTGATTGTGTTGAAAAATATTTGATCCACTGTATCTGCTCTTTGTTTCTTATATATAGATGTACCCCCATGTAAAAATATGTCATTCCAATGTCCATCCATTTTCTTAACTCCTTAGTCCTAAGCTAGAGCGTATTCCAGCAATCTGTGCAAATGTGCACTAGACTTTTTAGGACATTAAAACAAACTCTTACTTTGTGCCCATAGCAACAAATATTCGTGGGAATTGTGCACACAAATTTGATTACAACAGTTTTAATACTAGTGTTATATTTTCGGAACTGAGATTAATCCAATGATGTTACCTCATCTGTACAGATCTGTTGTATTTAATATCTGCATCAGTGAATGAACTTGAAACACAATATACAGATGAAATATAGTCTTTAAAAGTTAGTGTTTTACCCATGTATGAACTTTTCTGTTCTATAAGTCTTTTTTGTGGAAGATGGTTGCCTAAAGTCTCCTCAGAAACTCTTTGAAGATTAAGTATTTATCTTCCCATAGTTGGCATGGTAACCGCAGGACTTTTCAAGGTGGCATCTTCAGCTTTCCATTGTGATGTTACAGTTTTTATCTGAGTGTAGAACTGGATTCCCTGAAAAGAAAATAAATAAACATTTACATCCAAACTTAGTTACAAAGGTGTTTCCCTACATTTAAAA
This sequence comes from Telmatherina bonti, assembly GCF_933228915.1. Lineage (NCBI taxonomy): Eukaryota > Metazoa > Chordata > Actinopteri > Atheriniformes > Telmatherinidae > Telmatherina > Telmatherina bonti. The sequence continues at coordinate 16,049,448 of NC_136631.1, read as the reverse complement.
ACTGCGTTTCCTCTGTGCTTACTTGTTTCCCGTAGAAATTCATGTCTCCTCTGAATGATCCTCTTGATCCAGTGAAGGAGAACATTGGCAGAGGAACAGGGATTGGTACATTGACTCCAACCTGCAAATAACAAGAACTGTTCTTTTCATTTCTGTAAGTGGAAGCTTCTATGACAATCCTGAGATCCTTAATTGCTGGGATAAGCAGGAAGCAGCTGATGAATGATATGCTGCATCCACGCTGTTTAAAAAACAAGCCTACATGATCGCACCAAACAAAGCTAAACTTGTGGCTTACATTTGCTGTTTAGAAAGCATAGTATGCCCTTATGAGAGAGTGGAAAAACTAAATAAAACATTTTGTTATGAAGGCTGTAGGGGCATGGTTGGTTTAGACTGTTTGAAACAGCAAGAATAACATTGGATGCACTTAGGCCTTTTGGCAAAAGTGCGTGGAATGAAAAAAAAGAAAAGTAGATGTTTGTTGCACAGAGGTTTGGAAAAGAGCGCAGCACATGGCCTGCACAACATTCCCCGACATGTGAACAGCAAACACAGGGCATAACTAGGCTCCAAAGGCAAACAAACAGGGTGAAGGATGGCCGTATTTATGCATAACTGTTGAACAGGACCCTTGGAATCCCTTTGAGTTTGGAGATTTCCCTTCCCTTTAAATACTACCTGGAAAAATGTTCTATAAGCTGCTGTTTTCTTTACAGACTTTATTTGTTGTAGCTATTTGGAGTTTTAGTGGGCGGGGAAGTGGAGAGAAGGGGGTTACCCAAGGTGTGTATTTTAGGTCAGGAGCAAACGAGAGGATACGTGACATGGAAAATAATCATTTTCCTTCTTCCTTTTTTTTAATATGTGAAGCTTTATAAACAGAAACGTGATGTGCTCCCTGTTTGAGATGCTGCATAGACATGACAGAGGGATGTGAATGCCTCCTTTCTCCCCAAACAGAGGAACACATTTGCAGGCTGCCGCCACTCACCTGGCCCACATCCACCTCATGAGTATATTTGCGTGCCGTGGCACCATTTGTGGTGAAAATGGCTGTGCCATTGCCGTAGGGGTTCTTGTTGACCAAACTGATGGCATCATCAAGAGTTTCTGCCTCAAGAACAACCAGCACAGGTCCGAAAATCTCTTGAGTGTAGCATTTCATCGCAGGCTGTGGGAGTACAAAAGACACACTTTTATTACCAGCAGAGTTAGATTTAAATCTCAGACTTTTATTTTGTTGTCGGTAAAAAAGGCATGAATCCACATACTGTGACGCCACTGATGATGGTGGGTCCTACAAAGTTGCCATTCTCGTAACCCTTGACCTTGACATTCCGGCCATCCAAGAGCAGCTTGGCACCCTCGTCCACACCACTCTGGATCAAACTGCAGACTCTGTCCTTGGCTTGTGGAGAAATCAGCGGCCCTACATCGGCACCAGGCTGGTCTCCTAGCAGGGCCCCCAAAAACAAGCAAGTGTAAAAATACATCCCATTAGATGCTTTGACGTGTCGATACTTCTTTTGCAGCAAACACCCAAAAGCCAGGATAAAAAGCACCTTGAGGCACGCCCACTAAAATTTACACTTGTGGGTTTCCTCTGTACTACAAAAACTTAAACTCGGTATCCCTATAAACAGGAAGAGTCGTTCTCCGTTTTACCTCACATCAACTTATTTTTCAAAGGATTTGATGGTCTAAACCGCCATTGAGGCCTGGACCGCAGTTCTGGCCACAAATTTGCAGCATGACTGACTCAACAAGCCCTTGCTCCAAGCCGACTCCAAGAGTTAGAGGTGAGGTTAGGGCGGTGTGGGTGGCCCCAACATGACTAAACCAAAGGCCTCTGGGAGAACACACTCAAGAGACACAGAGGTGAAAGGCGAGTTGATGGGGCGTGTACCTGCATTCACTCGCAGAGCCTTTGCACGTTCAACCAGCTCCGGCAACCAGCTCCGTGCTTCGCCCACCAGGATGGCTGTGGACAGAGCCATGCAGCGCTGTCCCGCTGCCCCAAACGCTGCGCCCACAAGCTGGTTCAGCGTGTTCTCCTTGTTGGCATCAGGCATTACCACACCATGGTTCTTGGCACCCTACAGCACACAAGAAGTGGTTATCCTTCTGCCGTTTGATCTTCACATTACAGCAACTGGTTACTCACAAGCAGAAGCAGGATTTCAGGGAATTATAAACAAACAGCAAACTTTTACAATGAATTTGTTTTAAAAATTTACTCCATGTGAGACGAGTTTGGGCATCACATCAACATAAATGAAACGTTAACAATTTACACTATTGATACACAGTTGCAATCTGATTTACCGACTTCTTTTTGCATATTTGGAAGAACAGAGTTGGTAAAACAAACACATGGATTGGTTGGCCAATGCTGCCACCTTGTGGACAAGTACAGTAAGTACTCACCATGTTGGACTGAACCCTTTTTCCATTTTTAGAGCCTCTTTCATAAATGTACTCGCCAGCTTGATTTGAGCCCACAAAGCTGATTGCCTTGATGGTTGGGTTGTCGCAGATGAAATTCACAGCTGGGACAGAAAAGAAGTTATTTTTAAATGTTCATTTATTAGCCAAAAATAAAAGAAGTTATGTACTAAAATCAACAAAATCATAAGTTATGGTGTATTCCACTGAAAATTTAACATATGTTCATTTCTTTAGCAGCATATAATATACTCAGTTAATTAGAAAACTTTTTAGAAACGATCCCAGTCCTCCAATGACCTTAAACCACCATTCTGCTGTCTATGCTCTGACAGTCATTGGTAAAAAGGCAAGAGAAGCCAACACTTACCATCATGCTGCCCGTGGATGATGTTTAGTGTTCCATCTGGAGCGCCGGCATCCTGCAGCATCTTAGCCAGCAGCATGGTGCAGGTTGGCACCCGCTCTGAAGGCTTCAGCAGATATGTGTTGCCACACACCATACCCATAGGGAACATCCAGAGGGGGATCATGGCAGGGAAGTTAAATGGTGCAATGCCAGCGCAGACCCCAATGGGCAAGCGGTAGGTGTAAGTGTCCATGTCTTTGGTGATGGAGGGAAGAGTTTCACCAAGCATCAGGGAAGTGACGCTGCAGGCGTGCTCCACAACCTCTGCAAAGGGAATGGAGAAATCCCTCACATCGTAATATATTTGGAGCCAACAGAGTACTAGGATTTTATTTAAATATGCCGATTTATGCAATCCAATTTATCTTTATTTGAAAACATTGTGACAGTTTTTAAATGTGCATATTCGCAACATTTCTAACATTTAAAATCTATATCAACTGACTGAATATTTTAAAAAGTTAATCTCAAAATAATTTACAATTACAACAATCCACTATGAACAGTACACATTCAATGTTTTTGGACTCAAATGATTATTTATTCATTATTTAACTCTCAATAATACAATAAGGAGTTTCTTAAACCCTAAACAATCATGTCAGAAGACACATCCTGCTTCTTAGTGATCACATCATTTGCCCACATCAAATAAAAACCCAGAACAACTTATTCAAATTGGGTTAAAAGCTGTATTTGACATTATTAAACCTGGAGGGATTGTGTTTAATCATTACGCTTAACCAAAGTGTTGAGTGATCTTAATCAGATCTCTTAAACATCTGTTTTAATCAGATTGAAGAAAGTCAAGAATAGAAGTTATGACCATATACAATAACAAAAGTTAGAGCAGTTCCACAGATACAATATGAAGAGAACACAGGGTATTGGGATTAAACAACTGTGTAGCCTTAAGAAAATAACTTGTCAATGAAGTTAAATCAAAAGGCAATCCCTACAATGGTGTGTAGTGGAGCATCAGGAACTTCTAGCATACCTGGTGCCTAAAAGCCTGTGAGTGCAGCACAATGATCTGGTCTGGGTTCATTAATCTTTGCCCAATAAAAATGAGGTGAGCTCACTACCCGAAGATACTGAATAAACAGGTTTTCCCTCAAAGGTTTTTGGCTGATGGCATAGGCATATTCCAAGATGGCCATTCCATGATTCATCAGGGTTAAATTGTCAAAGAATAGTTCACAGAGTTCAGACCGTAACAGCACTGACTATCTTTGGTGTGGGCTCAAATGTAGAAATCGTCTTGGTTATTCAACAAGGTCATATAGTAACCCGCATTTTGTGTTATGTGTCCCATAGGCAGAACCAGAATAACTTATCAGTTTCTGCAATCCTCCATGCATAATAATGTAAATATTTAGCTATATGTTGGCCTCTGTAAAAAAGTATCTGTGCACACGTGTGTCAGATAAACTTACGCAACCCCCTGAACACATCTCCCTCTGCATCTGCAAGGGTCTTGCCCTGTTCCAATGTGATGGCTTTGGCAAGTTCTTTCTGAAACACAAGCAGTCATTCACATCAGTCCTGAGTTTCAACTAAACTCAGTTCAGCATAACCCACCCCCTTTGACACTTTGACTTACAATGTTGTCCTTAATAAGCTGCTGATAGCGCAGAAAGACCTGCTGCCGAGCCAAGATGGAGGTCTCGGACCAGGACTGAAAGGCTCTGGAGCAAGAGTCAACAGCAGCCAGCATCTCCTCCTGAGTGGCTTTTGGTACTCGAGCAATCACCTCGTTGGTAGCCTGCAGAAAAGGAAAAACACAAGGACAATCAAGATGAGGCAGTTTATATTAAATATTTTGTTTTAGATAATTAACTTAATCAAACTGTGTTAATTTGATTGTGCCATAAATCTGTTCTTGTATTTATATTATAAACCACAATCTTTGGTAATTTTCACACGAAACCATTTTACCCCAGTAAGTATGCACAAACATTATTTATTAGCAGCTTAACACATTTAGACAAGATGCAACAGGTGCACATTTCTTGCTTTTAGAGATTGCATGCTTTTGTTTGTCACAGTATTTGATATGCAACTAGTTGTCCAAGTCTTGAGAGTTTAACCTCTCAAGTGATATTTTAAAGCTGTAAAATTTTCACAAGCAGAGAAAAATTTGAATAGTTTTCTTAAGTTTTCAGAATACCGCACAGGCTTTAGCAGGTTGTTCTCAAAGAATATTTAGGTTTCATATCACTTTTAAAATTGCCACCTTAGATCTGAATGGCTTCAGCTACACTATAAATTTTACTGAACTATGAGCGGCAGGATGATGTCTAAAGCACACCAGAATACCATTAAGCACATGGATGTCAAATGATAGTGTTTAATGATCCAGCTGAGATAATATACTTACAGGATTGTGAATATCAAGCCATTCTGAAGACTTTGACTCAACAAATTTCCCATCAATAAAAAGTTTAACAGTGGGCTGCAAAGAAACAGCACATTATTAACATTGAGTAACAATAATTTGACAAGACATGTAAGGGTGCACTGTTATTCACTCACCATTGAGGAAGAGGAGTAGCACATGTGGCCAATTTTAAGAGGGACCTAATAAAGAAGCAAATCAAAACGTTGCATTATCAAATGCAGTATTTATTATGCAACCACTTAAAAAAACTCTCAAGATAACTTTAGTTAAATATATATTTTAAAAATGTAGAAAACCAGTTGAATTCAGCTGCAGCTTGTTGGCTCAGAAGATTAATAAACAACTAGTAATGGTGGACTTGGGAAAAGAGGACAAAGTCAAGCTTAGTGAGAAAAATGGGGATCAATGTGCAGGTGTACTGTGTGGTTTCTTCATGCGTCAAGACAAAACTGCGTAAATTCAACTTGCACCATCTTTAAAGGCATTTTATATTCAGCATGTTGAATATAAACAGCTAAAATCAGGTAATAATCCTGAGGAAACAAGTGAAGTTAATCCCATTTCTGCAAAATCAACCCAGACATAAATCCTGCAGCACGTCTTGCAGCACATGACACTTTGTAAACAAAGGTACCTGATCCATCTGAGTCATTTACAGTTCAGCGGAATGCAGCTGTTTTACACCCTACCTTGGTCCTCAGCACGGATCGTAACGCAGTTGACGCCATGCTGAAAAAACTCAAAAGGTCGACTTTATTTGACCAACTCCGGAGTTTGCACCGTGGCCAGCAGAAGACAATCTGGTTCCTCAATAGCAGAGATTAACTACCTGTGGGTGGGCTCTGAGGGAAATCCAGGCTCACGATACGCTCAATTTTCGCACGCCCATAAGAACTGCAACGTGATTGGTCAGTTTTATAAGCTTTCTATCCAATCATCTCCTTAACTGTTTCATAATCCCGCCTTAGATGCAAAACTCATCACATCATTGGATGATAACAAATGAGCCCGTCCTCTATTTTTTAAACAGGAAGTTATGTAACCTGGACTTGACCTGTGTCCGAAATCTCCGTTAAATAGTGGCAAGGATTTGTTAACGGTGTCCTAAAAGAACCGTGTATATTTTACATTACTTGCCCATTGTAGAGGCAAAGAGGTGGGACTTAACCATAAAATGTGCTCAACATAATCTACCGTTACCCATAGCTTTTATTACAGCAGCAATGCATATGACGGTAGTTTCTCTTACCAAGGTACAGTGATACATATGAGCGTTAAATGTTATATGTGTGTGTGTGTGTGTGTGTGTGTGTGTGTGTGTGTGCGCGTGCACTATCTGCTTAATGTGAACCATATGAAGCCCAAATGTTGCTTAGTCATGGTCCAGAGAGTAGGTAGGAGGGAAATAAGGGACACTTCCCATTGGCTGCTGGAGGATAAGGGTGAATTGTAGAAAAACTTTTTGCAAAACTTGATCTTCTCTAGTAAAGGGAGTCTAGATCCAAAGAGCTATGTCCCAAACCAAGGTGAACTTGAACACCGATTAAGTGCATGAAGGGGGTTTGAAATAATTTCTGACTTAACTCACTACTTTCTGCTTTTTTTTTCTTCTTTTTTTTTTTATTCCCTTTCTGTTCAGCCTGTACTTCATGGATACTTCAGAAGTTCCTGCTCCTGGAGGGTCCGCATTGGTAAGTCATGCTAGTTAACTCTGCTAAGCTCCCAATGTAAATGACTTTGACAACAAAATAACTACCCTTTTATGCACAGCTTTTGCTCTTAAAGGAACTGAATATGACCAAGTTCCAGTTAATCTCATCAAAGATGGAGGGCAGCAGGTAAAGGGATACACCGGCACCATACTGAAACAGTTACACACCCTGCATAAGTTTTTTAAGCATTGTACACCATGGTGACATATGAAGTGTGAAATGTGTATGAAAAACTGCAAAAAAAAAAAAAGTAACTACAAAAAGCAGCAATACAGCTCATAACAGGATACAAAAAGTAAAATCTCAGAAAGGCAGAGAAAAAAAAAGACGCATTTAAAAAAAGATGGAATAGAGTTCCCCACTTTGTGAAAGACTTATTTTTTCCCAACAATTTTGTTTCTCCACCACTTTAATTAAGGAACATCATTATCTACAACTCAAACATTAAAAGAATCAAAATCAGGACATTTTTTTTTAATATACATTAAAGGCAGAAATGAAAGCTTTTATTAGAATGGCTGTCATCTTCAGGCCCTCAGCTTGCACTGCATTACAGACAGTTCTGTAACAGAAACTGACTCAGGCATGAGCTCCGTGTTCGAGTTCATTGAAACTAATAAAAATATGGTTGAGAATGTTAATATTTATTTTGGGAAGTCATGAATGCCAGGTTTCTAATAACAAAAAAGGGACCATATATCTTATTCTTAGTGATTTAAAGGCCATATCTCTCCAGAGATATGGGGTGAATTAGTTCACATGGATAACCTGCACATCTGTGAAACCATTATTGTTGATTGTTAAAAGGTTTTACTCCAACATATGATACCAACTAGATAAATTTGCTTCAAGTCCTGGTGCCAATACCTGCTACCAATTGAACACTTAGTGGGTTTAGAATTATTTTCAACTAAATGTTTTGTTTCTAATCAACCTTTTCTTTTTCAAAAGCAGAATTATATAAAATCTTATTATGCAAATAATATAATTTAATTGATAAAGGTTGTCTGTGTCTAAGCTTACAGAGCAGTACAAAACATTAAACCCCATGCAGCAAGTGCCTGCTGTTGAAATTGATGGCATCACCCTCTCTCAGTCAGTAAGTCTGAAAACAGCAGCTTAACAAAATGTGTTCTTTTTAAACCCCTTCAGGCTATTGCTGAAAATATTTGCTCTTGTAGTTAGCAGTGATCCAGTATATCGATGAGACCAGACCAGGACCTCGTCTACTTCCAGCAGACCCAAAGGCACGTGCCCAGGTTCGAATTATAAGCGACCTCATTGCCTCGGGGATACAACCTCTGCAGGTGAGCAGAAAACTGATATAAACTATTCTCCACACCGGTTCACAAACATCGCAGTAATTATTATTGTTGTTTTAGAATTTGTACGTGCTCCAGAAAATAGGAGCAGAGAAGGTGCAGTGGGCACAACACTTTATTACCCGTGGTTTTCAAGGTAAGTGGAAGCCTGATTACACATGTGCTAAAGGTCATCACCTGAATAATGTTTGCGAGAGGGCTCATGCTCACTTTTGTTCTCCACCAGCGTTAGAGCCGATTCTGAAGCAGACATCAGGAAAATATTGTGTAGGTGATGAGGTAAGAGCATGATTGTCAGATCAGAAATAAGCAGAGGGGTGACATTCCATGCAGATTTTTAATCCTGATCACTGCTTTTAGATCTCCATGGCAGACATTTGTCTGGTCCCACAAGTCTACAATGCAGAAAGGTATGCATTCAGACACTTCATGAACACTTTGACCTTGATTTAAAACTTCGGGCACATTGTACACAGAGCAATAATTTTACTGCAATTTTTAGTCAACATGATTACAGCTCGTCTTTTTATATATATCCAGACCAAGCTGATCCATAAACCATACAATACAGAGGTAGATCACTTTTGTTTTTAAATCTCTGCAGGTTCAAAGTGGATGTGGGGCAGTATCCTACTATCAAAAGGTTAAATGAGACTTTACGTGAGATTGAAGCTTTCAAAGTGAGCCACCCATCTTGCCAACCAGACACGCCTGAGGATCTTCGTGCATAAAAAGACAGCAAATTGAGAAATATACAGTGTTAAATAAAGTCCTTTAAAAGTAATCCTGTTTAAGTCCAGTCATTTTAAATCAAGACTTTTGAGTTAAAAATATTTATTAGCACGTATGTAGTCTTTAATATTCACAGTCCACAGTTTAACTTTAAAATAATGACACATAGAACAGGTAAAGAACATAATGTGTAAAACATGCAGATTAGAGATTTGCTATGCAAAGTGCAAAACCTCAGGGATCACTGCTTGCAGCATACCACCTGTCTGATGATAGCACGAGTGCTTATGGAGAGACTAATCAAATTTTGGTAGATCAAATCACGCCATCCACAGCAGTTAAAATATATTCACTTGTCAACAGCAATCATCACAGTGCATTTCACTTTGTCATTGTAGAAAGAACCGGAGCAGTCTGACCCACCAAAAACCAAAAAGGTGCACTGGATATTGGTGTGTTCACCCCACCTGTGGTCCTCAGCATCTGTCAGGATGGCCCTGCCCAAATTAATCATGCTGTGTCCAGCACGAGGCTTGGAGCAAAGCATTGGAGATGCCACTGAGCTCCACATACCAGTATCTAGAAAGGGGGGAAAAAAGCAAAAAGATTACTCTGCTTTTTTGACACATTTTATGCAAACTTGATTGTATTGAGGCATACTTTTATTCATACATAAACACATGTAAATGGCACATTGGTGAGCGGCAGAAGCACGAACCAATGTTAAAGATGTGTACATCCTGTAGCACTCCGATTGCACTGCTACCTCCACTGACCAATATCCTGTTGTCCAAAACTGGGACTGCTGCGTGAAACCTGCCCATTCATTCATGTTCAGCAAAAAGAAAGTGTCAGTGGACTGGACCATTTTTTATTTTTACATACATCTTATTGTGCTATATCAAGGATATTTTGTTTAAGAATGAAATCCATTTCAAATGCTGCTTTGCATGTCTTAGCCACCAAAAATATAAGGACCAGATGGCTACATTGATGACATTTATCAAAGTTGATAAGTTCCCTACTCACCCTCGAGGCACGGGTGGCATGGTTGCAGACTTCACAGCTGTGTACTCCATAAAACCTTCAATCAAAAAAGAAAATTTAATCATCAGTATGAACCTGAGCACAAAGTTGGCACCTAAAGCAATGAGTGTGTCTCTATTTTACCCAGATCTAAAACATGAAGATCGTTAAGGTAGGCAGCGGTCTTCTGTCCTCCAAATATCACCAATTTGTGGGAAAGAAGTGTGGCTGAGTGCCTGTTTAATAAATACCATGTTAATGTTCCAAAAGTTAACATATATGTATGTAACACATATACACACTAATATATATATATATATATATATATATATATATATATATATATATTCTGGTTATATAGTAGGTTTACTCTAGCTGTTTTGCAAAGACTAACCCAAAGCGAGGTAGAGGCTTATCCCCGTCCACAATGGGCTTGTACCACAGTTCATACTCTGGGTTGAAGATGTATAGAGCATTACTGCAGGATTTATCCCCCAACGTATGGCTTGGCTGGACTCCTCCAAACACAAAAAGTTCTTTCTTGTAAAATGTTGCTGAATGATATGCCAGATTTGGCACATTCCCTTTTGCCTTAAAATGAACAAAGTGGCAAAAACAGTGTTTCATACTCATTTGTTTGCGTGTTTCAAAAAGGAAAAGCTGAGAGCACAATGGGAGTAACTTGCAATAAACGCACAGTGACAAGCTTCCACTTCCAGGTCAGAGTATTAAGGATGTACAGCTCGTTGTAGCGCTGACCCTCCCTCAGGCCACCATACACAAAGACTGACTTTGTGTCTGGGTCATAGGTTGCAGTGTGTCCTCGAGCACATGGAGGTACAGGTCCTGAACCAGAGGAGTTCACTGGGAACCAGAAGTCACTATCTGAAAAGAAAAAAAAAAGTTCTGGTAACCATCATGTAAGAATTCAATTAACCTCCAGCAAGAGTTCAGACTTCTGGTTTGTATTAATTCCTTCTCTGGTGTTACACATTATTAATCCTGCGCCTTCATCCCAGAAACATGTTTTGTGGATACAAAGAACTAATATTACCTAACTCAAGCTTCCACAGAATATCACTGCAGTGGTTTTGATCTGATGTTTCCCCTCCGATGAGGATGGCAGTATCGGGGTCACACAGACACATCGAATGGCACCAGCGCTTTGATGGACACGCTGAAACTATAACATAACCTTTGTGGAAACTTCTCAGTAAAGCACAATAGCTGTGGAGGTCGCGACTCTGACCTTCTCTGTTCTCATTTTTAATCTGCACACTCATTTCCTCTTGGCTGCTCAACCTGGACAACCTCCGTTTTTTGGGAGTTGAAACTTGGTCTATTTCCTCTGCGAGACTGTCCATGTCCTCGGAGCTCCACGTCAGGCAGTCTCTCCTGCTAATGACTGTACGTCTGGGCGTCTTATCCTTTCAGTAGCAGAGAAACCGTTATCAGCTACTTGTTTGATGCACAAACAGCAGCCGTTTTCTTAAGCATGATACTCACTATAGCTGCAGGATGCGGGAAATCACTTTTGCCCATTTTATTTAAGTGGATCTCGGCATAGCAAATATCATCGCCCAGGTGTGAGGAGCTAGACATCATCTGTAAGACAAGGCAAGTTTATTTGTATGGCACCCTTCATGTACAAGACCATTCAAAGGGCTTTACATGACACATTTAAAGCATTACAGATGGTGTAAAACGCAAAAAAGACAATACAAATAGCAAAAATCACAATAAAATCACAAGTTACATTAAAATTATTAAAAAATATAAGGATTTGTACTACCTAAAACAACTGACACATTACAAACAAACTGATTACAAATAAAAAGCTAAATATTGGTTTTCTCACCGTCTCATTTCCCACACTTTGCTGTAAAGTGATGGAGAGATCATCTCCACTGGGCTGCTTTGAAGACAGACATTTCCTCTCAACCAAAGGGCTGCCGCAGAGGACACTGGTGTTTTCCTGTGGCTGGTGAAACAGACCCGTGGCGCAGCGCTTTATAACTTATGTTTACATTTCAGCTTTAACCAACATTATCTTTATTTTTTCAAGTGTGTGAATACTTCTGGTTGTTTATTTCTGATTCTTCCCATTCATTATAGAATTGTTTACCAGAAGGCCTACCTGTACACTGACCCTCAGAACAATCTTGCCATAAACTCCCCTCCTGCTTCTTTCTGCAGCCACTCTGACTATGTCATTGCTCCAGTCACCTTCCCAGATCAGGCACCTAAATTTAAACAGGAACTCAACTCTTTATTTTTCATTATCTCTAATAAACCTTTAAATCACACGTCTCCGCTTACTTTACTTGAGCAGACAGAGTGCCTAAAATCTGGGCCTGTAAACCTTCGCTGACCACAACTTCGGCTGAGATCGTGGTCTCCTTGGATGTCCATTCTCCAAGACCGAAGATGACCAGCTGTTTGGGGAGAGGCAGCGGGATGTGGGCCTGGAAGAAGCGGCCTCTGGATTTGCTGCGGAAAGTCACACGAGCTTGTTTTTTTTGTTTTTTTTTTCCAATTATTGATTTGTTTAGAAACCCCTCTTGTTTTAATGAGGACATACCTAATAAATTGGCGGGGAACGTCACGCAGGGACCAAAGGACGTAAAAATGCAGCTTGCCCATTTTCTCTGGATGAGTTTGGAGTAAAGACTAAAGTGTTGAAAAGTGAAGCTCCGGTAGTAATTTGTGATTGGCTGAGTCGAGTTTGAGGCAGTTGTGGAAAAAAAAAAAGCACAGGTGAGACCGAAAAATAATCAATTAGAAATCAACCAGTAAGGCCAGTCCGAGCTTTACTGGTCGGGGGGCGGGGGAGTCATCACCAACAACAAAAAGAAAGAGAGAGAAAGAAAGAGAGATTTTGTCTCCCGTTTTTGTTAAAACAAATTTTCAGGATGTTTACAAAAACTAAAATCTGCTCTGTAGGGGCGATAATATATTGCAGACCGAAAGAAGGCCAAGGTAAATGACACATTAACTGGGTTTAAAATCAGAAGGAATATTAGGTTCGATGGACGGATATATTCTTCCTAGAACAGATCTCAACATTATTGAGATATTAAAAAATGTAGAAACCGTGATGAAAGGCAGCCAACATCCAAAGAAGAGCTTTCCAAAATGACATTACAAGACTAAAGTAAAAAAAATAAAATAAAAAGTACTTGAAATTTGCACCTAGTTACTGCACTTGGATTAAATTCCTTATTTCCAATACAAGTTATCACACAGTTTTTGTGTGAAATAGTTTTTTTTTTCTTTACCAGATAGAGATGACATGACTAAACCCTGAACTGCTTGATATAATATTCTCATTAGTTAAATACAGACATTTTTGTATGAGTACTCTGTTATATTATACCTACACAGGGGTGTCCAGAGTCAGTCCTCTAGGGCCACTGTCCTGCTGGGTTTCACTGTTTCCTTGTTTCAACACACCTGACATACATTAAATGGATTCAACAGCCAATGCAGTTCTGTTTAATTTGTGTTGGAGCACGGATACATTGAAAGCCCTGAAAGCCATACACCCCTGATCTACAGTACAAAATGGGACATGACAAGATGCTACAAACATGTTATTCTAACACAGCACCTCTAAGCCTGCCCTCGGGGTTTAACATTACTTATCTTATATTAATTATGTATTTAGATGAACAACAACAGGTTTAAGTAGAAATCCATGAATACTGTTTGGCTGTATGTTTTGCTTTTTAGAAACCCAGTGAAGTGTGTGACACTAGATGTGACTGAGGGCTGTGACTGTCCTTAAGGGAGAGGTGAAAATAAAACCAGGTTTCATCAGCAGTTCTGTAAATTACATCAACCCCCTAATGCCACAATTTAATGGAAACACATGGGACCATCCTGAAGCATGCTCTAATCTTGGATCTGCAGTGAGACTGTTACAAAATGTCTTGGGTTAAATGGGTGCATTTTGCAAACCATCTTCAGGTTAATCATATTGCAACAAACAGCTACACAACAAGCTACTATTCACATTAATCACAAGTTTGTCCCACCCAAAGCCAAATTAATGATGGCAAAAACTGATAATCTTTTTATTGGAGAATAGAAATTTCAGGAACAAATCTCATCAGGATAACTTACAGTAAAGTTATGGTACAATAAACATAGAAAGCTTTAAATCATCAGTTTCATAATGCATACATTAGCAGCCACATCTGGGACATCTTTGGAAACATGCACACAAGTGAAAGTGGTACAAACATTGATTTTACAAGGATGATTTTACAATGTGTGTGTGGTGCACCCACACACACATTTTGTATGTATATTATATATATGTGTATGTATGTGTGTGTGTGTGTGTGTGTGTGTGTGAGGAAATCAAATTTTTTACTGACATAGATGTGTGTATCGAACACATTTGGATTATATGTTTCTTGAACTTCAAAAACAGCTCATTAAAACATGGGTAAAGCAAAGGTAAATATTGAATCTATATTACATAATAACAGCTTTATGTGATAAGGGATGGCTTCTATTTGTGTCATAAAAAGCACACTCTGGAAAACCACTTGCCTCAGTACATTCAACTTATATGTTGACCAACACTCCACTATGACAGTAGATAGTTAGAATTTATATTATATTCCTTTTTATCACATAATTTGATTCGGCACATCAAAAATAAGTTATGCAATAAAGCTGAATGATAAATACAGCAAACGACAAAGAACGCACACACACAAACTTTTGTTTCTATAGAGCATTGCTACTAATGCACCTGGTAAAATACACTTTGTGCAGGTGTCCCCTGATTGCTGCTACCATAGAAATGTTACAGGTGAAGACAATATATGTTTTATAACGGGCACTTGACCAAAAAGCATGATGCATACATGGAAATATGGCACATATGCAAGGCTTCGTTTAACTATACGTCAGCAAGACAATGAAACAGGTGAATTCAAAACAGATACTGAACACGTGACAACACAAGCTGAGCAATAAAAAAAAATATATATATATATCTGTGTTAATGTTGAATATCATCTAATTTTTTTTCCCAAGTTTAAAATCAAAAATAGTTCATTGTTCTTGAGAGTAATATTCTTCTGTAAATTATACATTCATGGGCAACAAATTGGCATCTTAGGCACTGTAATAAACCCTGTAGTAAAGTGTTTTGTTTCGCCAAAGGGAGTAGGAGTTGTCAAACTTAAGAAGGTATGTGCCTTCACCTGGAAAGTTGTGGCTCCCGCCGTGGACAGACAAATGGCTGTCCTGACGGTACACAGGCATGATTTCAGCCAAGTTTGAGTTGGCTTGACTTTTCGAGCCTTTCTCTATGTCTCCATTACTGACAGGCCCTGCAACACAAACCGGATAAACCACAAAGTCAACACACTGCCTCGGACTGCAGCTGGACAAGAACATATAAAAAAAGAGGTGTGTTCTATAGATAAAGAGGATCTGCGGTGACTTTACAAGAAATATCAAGTTTAAAAGACTAACACAGGAGATCAGTTTCAGCTGCCTCATTTTGCAAATTATAAACTGACCTTCCAGCTCCTCCTCTTCATCTTCATCATCACTCGACTCACTGATGTGCACTGTGATAGACCTGTTTGTCACAGGAGTCCAGTCAAAATATATGCCAAAGCCAATGTCATAGCCATCTGTGGCAAACTCCCAGCACACTTTCTTAGCCTCTGGGAGAGTGGGGACATGAACCGTCATAATGTCGCCTCGGTACACTGTCACCACACTGTCCTTTTCCGTTCGAAGCTTCGCCTTCAGCTCCTTCAGTGCAGCAGATGTCCAAGTTATAGGGGGTTGTAGGGGTGGCATCTGGGCTGCATCTCAGAAGCAACAAAAAAGAGAGTTTGAGGAGAACGCAAGAGCAACTCTCAAATGGATTTATCTTGTGTGATTAAGTCTTAGGAAAATCCTAATTCAGCCACTTACGGCTGAATCCTAATGCAGCCATTTAAAGCATATGTTGTATTGCACATTGACATTTGTAATATATTTATCAGACTTAACAAAAACATAGTTAAAATCAAAGCAGCAGTGATGAGGTCACACTCTATGAATCCTCACCTTTCATTTCAGCAGAGACCTGACAGCTCCCAGTGCTGTCGTCCTCTTTGCCTCCTTCCCCCAGGGCCAGCTCAGCAGGGGCCTCCTTATTACCCTCAAAGTGCAACACATGTGGTACATTATTGGAAAGAAATCATGTTGTGCACTCCTTGTGCACAGAAACTTGTTGACACCCTTGTTACATACTCCAATAATAACTACCTTACAAAGCTGTCCTGAACCCTCCTTGCTTTCATCCATATCAGCTTGGTTTTTGGACTGAGTAAAGCCCTCTGAAAGACTTGTATTCTGGAGCCTTAAGTAAAGATAAAATTACAGTAGAATAAAAATCCGAACATTTGCACGGGAATGACTCAAAAACAACAACTAGTGACATGTATAAGCCCGAATGGTAACTATATGCAACAGGTTACCTGTCTGGCGGTCTACTGGTGCACTGTTTCGATGTTATTCCGGGAAAAGAAGAGAAGGACAAGGATGATAGCCGTGACTGAAGCTCTGATGTAGACTCTAATCTCTCCATGGCTGTCATGACGAGACAAACACCTCTGTCTGCGTGGCTGGAAGAGATTAAGCCCCGCCCCTCGAAACCACAGGGAGGAGGGGGAGATGGCGATACTGAAGTTAGCATCTTTGCACACAGGCAACAAACTACTACTTGACACAAAATCACTCATTTAATCACAGCAAAGCCCACTTAAGCTTATAATGTGTGTATAAACTGCATTTTCAACGACTGTCTTTATCTTCATAAACTCGCATTAGCTTGTAGCCAGCTAGCTGACGTTAGCTACCTAGCGTGCAGTAAAAGTGCAACCGGGGCGACGATCATAAGAGCTGTTGTCTTACCACGATGTTGCGTCGATAATGTGATGAGAATTTACTTCAATCGAACTAAGACCAATAAGAAATACTCCTCCATATCCTTGTAATCATGTGACAGTTCTCCCTAAGACGCTGCTTGTTCTTGACAGGAAAAACACAGACGCAAATGTTAGACTTCCGTATTTTGTCGAGTTTTGACGAAAATGTGCGAATCTTCAATCAAGGATCGGGATCTTTTCTGATGCAGCTCTATGTATTCACTGCTGCTGCTCAGCTGTTCAGAGGATCTTTTCTGATGCAGCAGCTGTTCAGAGGATGCTTACTGCAGGGTTGGGACAGATTGGTCCGAGATACTGAATACTAACCTTAGGACACCATTTTTATTAGGTCAATGAATTAAAAAAAAAAAAAAAAAAAATCAAACCTGAAATAAATACTTTAAGATAATTTAAAAAGCCAACAACTAAAAAAATAAAATTGCACCCTAATTTAAAAAAAAAAAAAAACTATAGCCAGTAATCAGAATAATTTAATCTCACCCCCACAATAAACTGGTCAAACAAGTCACATCAAATAAGTTTAATAAAAATTGCTATCATAAACATAAACTGGAAATTTTTAGTGTCATTGGCTACTTTAAAAATATTATCATGGTCATATTTTGTCATGTAAAACATCTATTTTGTTGTATGATTGGTCTTACAAGTCCGTAAATAGTCTTGGGTAACACAGCAGTGGGATTAACTCCTCAGTACATTTTTATTTTTCAAGTCGTCAGAAGTAGAGGTAACATCTGCCTGTTACTTTTTTTATAAGCAAATACATATCATCTCATCAAGAAAAATAGTTCCTGACCAGTAGGATCACCTTAATACACAAAATTTATTTGAGGAATAATAAATCATGATACATACTTCCCCCTCTTCAAAGGAAATGTCCTAATTTCAAAATATTTATATGATCCTATAGTCACCAAAAATAAATCAGTTTACACACTCTTCTTCAAAATAAATTATATCATAATATTGCTTTTTTATGTATTACTCATATTATGGACAAAAATGGTCATTTATTAAACTCATCTATCATGTTACAGAATACAAGAATGACTTTTTTTTGCATTGTGAAAATATTATTTCAACATATTAATCAAACTTGAAAAACAATTAAATCTGAAAACAATAACAGAATATAAACTATTTCAGTATAACTTCATGTGTTAGATATTTATGGAAGCTTTTCATTACAATGTTACAGCATTATTTGAGTGGTTTCACTAGCTGTGATTTATATACTGCAGAAATGCACTGCTGCATAGATTTGCTGCTTGATACAAAACGTAGCAGGGGCGTCTCTTTCGTTTGGACATCAGTGAGTGAAATCCAGGGAAATGACCTTTGTGTGAAAGTAAAAAAAAAAAAAAAAGGAGATATTGGAATTAGTTAATCCACTTTTTAAAAACATTACTTTGTAAGTTTATTTTGTCTGTGCAGGAACACATACAAACATGATGACTGCTTACTCATCTGAAAGAGGGACAGAAGAACTGATGAAACTGTGTGCATCTAACTGCACATGGTTCTCACATTTCTCCTTAAAAACACCATTAATCAGAGTGATGGTCTGACTGGATCCCAGACTAGCAGAAGTGCAGATATTCAACAGGCTGTACAACACTGCACACACCCACTTCAGACTGAGAGTAATCCCACCTACAAAAAAAAAAAAAAAATCAGCATCAATACTTACAGAAGAAAATATGTTTATTAATGCTTATGTTGAAATGAAGGCAAAGTTAAAATACTGAGGATTCTTTTGCATATGACAAATATGACAAAGTAAAGATCAACCTGTTTAAAACTAGATAAAACATCTACCTTTCATGGAAAGAGGACATGATGCCTCTATTAGAAAGGGATCTGTCAGTGCTTTTGTCAGATGACCGCAAGACAGCCACAAGTCTTCAGTGTCACAAGGGACAAATTCATATTGTGGTTTTATGATAAAATCATGTCCAAGAAGTTGGGCTAATCTGAAACAGAAATCTATAATGAGGGATTTGTTGACTTAAAATTAATCGGATGTGTTTTTGCACGAGTGTGTTCGTACCTGGTGACAGGCACAGCAGAGGTGAAGCTGTATACTAGGCAGCGCTTTGGCAGATGACAGCGGAGGTCCCTGGATATTTTGGGTAGGTGAGAGGGCAAACAGCAGAGGAACAGAACATCTGCCCATGCTGCCAGTCTGCGATTGTCAAAGAAACACTCAACTTCTTTAGGGAGACTTTTCTCTGAAATACACGATCAGAGAGGATCTTAACTCTGTCAGGATAACAAGGAAGTAAGCTTGAGGTGCAGTTTACTTAAATCAACATATAAGCTTAATCATTAACTTGTAAATTTGTCATAGTCTCAACCAGTCAGACATCTGAAATATTTGCCATCTAAACTGAGCTAAATTTTAGAAAATCCTCTTTCTCATTGGATAAAAAATGGTAGATTCCTCTGTTCCTCTGTAGTAAGGCTGTATGACAGATGTACATTTACTTTCACACTACCTTGACTGCTGTAATGGCTTCAGTCTGAGGCTTTCCACTCACCTTCAGAAGGATATTAAGTAAAGAAGAGAATCATGAAACTAAATGGCTCCTCACCAATTATGTTATCTAACAGCTGAACATTTAGGAATTTATGGATGGCTTGACTGTGTCAACATCTGTACCATGGAGCAGCATTTTAGTGTATTAAAGTACTGATGATCTAGACCCATATAAGCTTCAAACCAGAAAACCAGCACCTTACCACAGAAGGGGTACTAACAACCTGACAAGCTTCATAACATCACTTTTGACAAATACAACAAGCTGAGACTTGCAGGACAAGAGAATGCTGATCAACAAGGCATTAGTTGAATCTTACCAAACAAAATTCTTGACTTTCTTTATCAGTGATGTTCTACAAAGTTTGCCCTCCTCTTGGAAAAGGCAGGATTTAAGCTATTTTCTGGTTGCCTTACGATGGTAACCAAGGAGCATATCCCTTGTGGCTATTCACAAGCGCTGCGCTCAGACTGATAAAGCTTGGTCCATGACCATGATTTTGTGCACAGCAGGATTAGTCACAGAGCTTTTGTCTAAAGGGGGAAACTGGCATTAGCTGCAAGCTAATGCCAGTTTCCCCCTCCTAAATTTGACACTCAGTCATCTCGAAGGTGCAAGGACGTTAGTGCGGCTGCTCTTCATTGACTTTTCCTCAGCCTTCAACTCAATTCAGCCACATCTACTGGCAGAGAGACTTAAATATATGAATGTGGATGGAACTTTGATTCTATGGCTAATTGACTTTCTAACATGCAGGACTCAGCAAGTTAGAGTCAACAGCATTCTGTCTGACTCTCTGGTTTCCTCCACCGGTGCACCTCAGGGTTGCATTTTGTCTCCCTTGTTGTTTGTATTGTACACAAATATGTGCCAAAGCCTCCATGAGAACCGCCATGTCATTAAGTTTGCTGATGATTCTGTCATAGTTTCTCTGGTCTCTGGTGATGTTCTTGATCATGGCCCTGTCTTGACTGACTTTCTTGAGTGGTGTCAGTCTTCTTTCCTGCACATAAATGTGTCAAAGACAAAAGAATTGTTGATAGATTTTAGGAAATCCACTCCTGCCCTCCCTCCTGCCCTGATAAATGGACAGGTAGTTGAGGTGGTGCATCAGTACAAGTACTTGGGAACAGTACTGGACAGTAAATTAACATTCGACACCCAGGTTGATGCTGTCTGTAGTAAAGCTCACCAGAAAATGCACTTCCTTCGCAAATTGAGATTTTTTAACGTCGACAATGTTTTTATGAAAATGTTTTATTCCTGTTTTGTGGAGTCAACTCTTACCTTTGCTTTTCTTTGCTGGTTTGGCATGTTAAATCTTAAAAATCGAAACCGCTTACAAAGCATAGTTAAAGAGTGCAGTAAAATTACTGGCTGTCAGTTAAGTGATTTGTGGGACCTTTACAAATGCAGGGCTGTATGCAAGGCAAAGAAAATCCTTGCAGATCCTGCCCATCCTCTGCACAGGCAGTTTCAGCCATTGCGCTCAGGCAGGAGATATTGCGTGCCTAAGTTTAAAACCAATAGAGTCAGAAACTCCTTCATCCCAAGAGCCATTGGATTTTTAAATAAATCATAGTTGTTAATTTGCTACTTTTAGCGTCGCTTTACGTGCTGTGATGTTCTCATCTTACCATGTTTCCACTGTTATTTAACTTGCCTTTTATTATTTTATTATATTATTTTATTATTATTTTATTATTTTACTATTTTTATTTTATTATTTTACTATTTTTATTGTTTGTTGTTGTTGACTGATTGCACTTTTATGCTACCGGCTGCACACAAATTGCCCTTCGGGGACCTAATAAAGTATTGATTGATTGATTGATTGATTGAAGCTTCACCACAAGACTGTGAACTTCTGGGTTAAAAAGGGCTTCATTTGCATTGAGTAGGTCATAAAAAATGGAAAAGAGCACAACAGTTATGGTTGCTGAAGAAACAGGTTACAATCAAGGTACACTGAAGGTTTGCATCTCAGTTCCTCTGGAGGGTCCACAAGACAGTGGGCATTACAGAAATCAGTAGGTGAGAGGTTACTAGGTTGGTAAAGGTGAAAGGCTTAGCTAAGGTTTAATGAAATATGGTCAAAATGGCTTTATTTGGAAATGTTCTGAGGCTTAATCAAACACAAGAATCACCAAGGCCGTTGCAATCTTGGAGCCCCTCTTCTACTAAAGCCTCTGCCAGTACTGGGAGGATACTGGTGCAAAATGGAGAGGTCTGGAAACTTTATATCTCTTTTTAAATGAGTGGTCCATCATGTTTTCTTCACAAAAATGATCTTTAAGATAAAGTAGATCCAACCCTAATGCTTAATATCACTGGTGTGGAGTGCCAAGTCTAAGTATTCAGCAACTGAATACTTAGACTTGGCATAGATGGAAAGATTGATAGATAGATAGATAGATAGATAGATAGATAGAGAGCCCCACCACGGTTTTGACTTTAAGTGCTTCTTTTTCTGAGTGTTTCCAGGTGCCGTCCTAATCAGTGGCATGAGCCACACTTGGGCCCGGTGTGCTCTGCCACCCTTCTAGAGCTCCACCAACCCTGAGCTCAGTGTGTCTTAAGTTTCTGTTTTATTTATATTTCTTAAAGTCTATTTCTTGTATCACCACTTTTGTGCATACCTCACTTCTTGGTTGCAGCCTTTTTGAGCTGGGCTGTAACAATAGATAGATTTTGCTGCATAAATAATTTACTTGCGTGTACCTATTGAATCTGGATTTCTAGTAGATATCTTAATATGTGATGGGTTGATGCTGGTTTTTTGAAGAAGGCCGACGAGCAGCTGCTTTCCCAGGCGACCCATACCAAGTATCCCCACAGCAAGTTCACCGTGTTCTGCGGATGCCACTGAGTCTGGAACACCTGTGTAATTTTTGATGCTACATCTGAAAGTATGGACATTTGTAGATATTTAGAACGGTGCTAAATGTCAATGTAAGGATTCTAATAATTGTCAGGCAAATTTAGAAAAGGGCCTCAATAAATTACCTCAGAGAGTGAAGCAGCTGACACACAAAAGCTGCGTGCGCGCACCCGCAGAATGTCAGTCTGGCCGAGCGTGCACGGAGGTAAAGTAGCTTTTTCTCGTCGTCTGTCAGACCACTTTCAAAAGACAAACTACTCAGACCGGCTACTATGTCCATCATCACCTGGTAGTTTATGCAAGAGAAGTCGACGACCAAACTCACCACCTGTTCGCAAAATGTGCCTTGTTACCATGGCAACGTTAACTTCCGACTTAACTACACACGCATACAAATCATAGACTGTATATTAAAAAGATACAAATTAAATCGTGAAATATTTTATAATTATCATATAAAATCGAGCACTGGGTTAAATATGATTAAAATGACCAATAATGTCCCCACAGTCAGGCGTGAATTGAACTGTTTAATTCCCTTTTTTGTGTATTAATACAAATTCATGAATTAACTGTACATGTATGTACAAGAAATCATTTCTTCCACACAGACAAGCAAATAAAATGTCTGTAAGAAAACTTAGCACAACAAACATCAACATTTAGACACTTGGAAAAAAAACAAGCTAAGAAAAGTATTAAGACTTTACTTGAAGACCTTAACGAAAACTTTGTCATCAATTTAAAAATGTGAGCGTCAGACAAAAGCAATTCAACACGGTAACTGTTTTCAAAGTTAAAAAAGCAGCTTTTTAGCAGAGCAGCTTTTATTAAAATTACACAATACACTTATCAGAGTTCAGAATAAAGCTGTGCAACTTAACACATTTGGATAGTCGTCCCATTTTTCATTTGCTTGGGCCAGTAACCCTTCAAGTCACTTAAAAGTGCAGACTAAAGACCTTTATACAACTTTAACACATTCAGTTTCTATTATTGTACTTATATTTGCATGAGATGTTACATGTTAGGAATATTTACAGTAAATAACAAGGCCAACATACAGTATGTGTAATAAATTAAGGGTAATTACACCTCTAATATTAGTGTTTGTTGACACCAATCAGAATAAAAGAATATGACACTATTTGTAAACAACTGTTAGAAAATGAAGCTAATGTGGAAACCTGTCATTCATGTTTTTAACATCTGACAAAACCCATTTGAAGAATACATGTGGCTCACACACTTATTCTTCATTCATCCCTTTGATAGAGCAAATGATGGGCAATGCTGATGACCACAAAGGCACTGTGAGGAAAATGGTAAGCTAAATCACAGTTGCTCAAACTGGCATGAGATGAACAGTTTTATTTACACGAGAACTGGTTGTCCACATTTTTCCTCTTAAAAAACAAAACAAAAAACATAAGCTGTGGCATCTCTACAGTTGGTGTTTCAGCTATCATATGGCAATGACAATTACTCCTCGCCTTGCCTCCATTTTTGAGTTTCCTCCTGACGCGCATCGGGGTGAATCTGATTCCGCATTCCACCCAAAACATTGGAGGTGGCTTCGGTGGCCATAATGAGTGGCTTGACTACTGCTGGTGGCAACTGGCGGAGAACTCCACCAACTGCTCCTGTCATCCCTCGCTGCTCATGTTCCCGCGTGGCTGTGTCATAGATGGTCAGCGCAGTGTCTGTGATACCCTGCAGGTGGAAACATAAATTCCTTTTTAATATAGAGGCTGGTTCCAGTAGTATAAATGGCATTTAAACAAAAACACCGATCAGCCAAAGTTCCAGTTTGTTTACCTCTTTCACCACAGTGTAAGCTTTGGCTACACCTTCTCTTAGGTCAACAGGCTGATGAGCCAGCCCATAATGAGAGTAACGCTTCACCCTCTTTACATCTCTCTCATCAGGAACTGGAGACACCATGTCATAGGCTGTCTCAGCTGCAGCCTAAAGAGAAAGACAAGAATAATTCAGTTGTTGGGTGTCTTGTGAAAGAGTATACACTAAATAAAGGCTTCTTATTAAAAGCGGACAACCGTGTTACCTGGATGGTCCGAACCATCCTGTTTGTGAGCTCCAGAGCAGCCATTGCAGTAGAAGTTCCAAAAGAGGCAGTGCCGCGTTGAAATCCACGCACTATCCGACCATCTTTCCTGTACTGCTCAATAGGGAGCCACACCAAGTCCCTGAGTCCATGAACTGAAAGGAATATTTATTTTAAAGATGTGAATGTAAGGAATCTGAAGTATGCTGCTAGGTTGACGAGCTGCTATTCTGTTAATGTCTATCAGTAAATGATTAATAAATGACTAGGTATCCCAGCCTAAAATAAATGCATTAAGACTAGATCTATATCATCTACAAAATAACAGTAAAACTCTTCTAAACAACTATTTGCTGTATGGTTGACACTTGGGAACTTATGAGCATTAATAACAGTAACTATCATTTTGTGCATGCTCAGGATTGGATTGAAGTCAAGATTTGATGCAATCTGTTGGTTTTTCCTTAACAAGGCTATTTATTTGAATTGGCTTAAATTGATGTGTTTGTAAAGTGCCCTGAGATTAGGGGTTGGAAACTGAATAAAAAAATAAATAAATAAATCAAAAATCTGGATTTTTTTGCTTCACAATTTCAAATAGATTTCTTGATTAATTTTTTTAAATAAATACAAATAATTCATTGTAAAATTTTTTGTAATTTTTTTAAAAAATTGTTTTTATTGATCTTCGTATAGCTGCAGAATGATGGTCGGGCTACTGTGTTGTTTTTTTCCTAATTGAAATTTAGAAAAAAGAGCAAAAAAAGTTTTGGACATTTTTTTTGGTTTTTAGTCTACAAAAATCAGCAATATCGAAAAATTGTAAGAATTGCAATTGAAATTGAATCGGCACCAAAAAAAATTAAATAAAAAAAAATTTTTTTGAATCAAATCGAATCAGGACAAAAGCACATCCTCACAGCACTACCTGAGATGACATTGTTGTGAAGTAGCACTACACAAAAAAGCTGAATTGAATTAACAATAAATAATAAGAGGCTTAAAGTTAAGAGTGAGTTGCTATTAATGTTTATATGTAAAAATGGAACACTAAAATCTAATGCATGGGTTAAAATCCAGTGCTAGACTTACCCAGTTTCACTAGAGTGTGAATAGGCGCCACACCACTCAGTAGTCCTTGAAGCTGGTTTGTCTTTATGTCGTTTAGCCACTCATTTATTGCATAAGAAAAGAGTTTATCCACACCGAGTAATCTAAAACACACACAAGTGTTAGTTTCCTGTGAAAAACAATCTTCTGTCAATAAACACATTTGCACTTGAGAGCAACATAGAGAATAATGCATGGCTGTGAGATAAACATGCTCCTTAATGGCCTCATAAGATGTCCAGAAATGAACATACCCCTGTCTGTAGCACAACTGCCTAAGTTTCAACTCTGAACAATTCAGCTGCGTCAACCCGAAGATGATCCCAGCAAATGTTCCCTAAAAGAAAAAACAAAAAACAAAACTACTCATAAATTATTCACAAAACACACACATAATAGCACATTTCCCTCATAGGTTGCCTACCTGGTCCATCATCACATGTTTGCCATGATAATCCAGACGAATAGGAACCTCAGATGTAAATCTGAACTCCCTGATATGAAGAGAAGACAGCACTTAAAACAACCAGGGAATTAATGTGGGTTGTAATTGTGAGGATTAATTAGCAGTATTTCTCACTAACCTAAAGAAAATCGGCTGGTCCGAGAAAGGCGAGGCAGAGATTTCGCTGTCATTAACTTCTTCCCTGCTAGATGAGGAGAAGCCATTGTGGCTCATTTGCCTCTGAGTAGGAACTGAGATGATGGGTGCTGCATCCTGGCTGCCAGCAACATGCTTTGAAAAACTGCATGAGATTTCCGGGGCGGACGCCTTTTTTGTGGTGACACAGACTGCTCAAAAAAATATCATAATCAGGCGCTGTGAAATGAAAAATAACACAATTCTATATATATTTGTAAATCATCAGTCTTACCTTCTTGAACCGGTGGGGAGAAAAACTCTACTTCAGTAGCAAGACTACTAA